>NC_057739.1:46384606-46391009 GCF_004010195.1 Chiloscyllium plagiosum
CATATGACAAATATAGACAGGAGAGATTGAGTGAATTCTGGGAAAAATATGAAAGCAATAGGAGTATACTTAAGAGGGAAATCAGGATGGCAAAAAAGGGGACATGAAATAGCTTTGGCAAAGAAGGTTAAGGAGAATCCAAAGAGTTTTATAAATACATTAAGAACAAAAGGGTAACCAGGGAGAGAATAGGGCCCCATAAAGATCAGTAAGGCAGCCTATGTAATGGAGCCGCAGGAGAGGAGGGAGACACTAAATGAGTATTTTGCATCAATGTTTACTGTGGAGAAGGACATGGGAGGTATAGAATGTGGGGAAGTAGATGGTGACATCTTGAAAAATGTCCATATTACAGAGGAGGTGGTGCTGGGTGTCTTGAAACGTATAAAAGTGGACCTGATCAGGTGTACCCTAGAACACCATGTGAAGCTAGGGAAGTGATTGCTGGGCCCCTTGCTGAGATATTTGGTTAATCTATAGTCACAGGTGCGGTGCTGGAAAACTGGAGGTGGCTAACATGGTGTCACTATTTAAGAAAGGTAGTAAGGAAAAGCCAGGGAACGACAAATCGGTGAGCCTGACATTGGTGGTGGGCAAGTTGTTGGAGGGAATCCTGAGGAACAGGGTTTACATGTATTTGGAAAGGTAAGGACTTGATTCGGGATAGTCAGCATGGCTTTGTACGTGAGGTGCATGTCTCACAAACGTGATTGAGTTTGTTGAAGAAGTAATAAAGAGAATTGATAAGGGCAGAGCAGTAGACATGATCAATATATATTTCAGTAAGGCATTCTACAAGGCTCCTCATGTAACACTGGTTAGCAAGGTTAGGAATACAGGGAGAACTAGCCATTTGGATACAGAACTGGCTCGAAGGTAGAGGACAGAGGGTAGTGGTGGAGCGTTGCTTTTCAGACTGGACGCCTGCGACCAGTGGTGTATCACAAGGATCAATGCTGGGTCCATTGCTTTTTGTCATTTATGTAAAGAATTTGGATGTGAACATAAGAGGTATAGTTATTAAGGTTGAAGATGACACCAGAATTGGAGATGCAGTGTACAGCAAAGAAGGTAACCTCAGATTACAATGAGATCATGATCAGATGGGCCAATGGGCTGAGGAGAGGCAGATGGAGTTTAATTTAGATAAATGTGATATGCTGCATTTTGGAAAAGCAAATCAGGACAAAACTTATACACTTAATGATAAGATCCTAGGGAGTGTTGCTGAACAAAGCGCAGGTTCTTTGTTGCTGAACAAAGATCTCGAAGCGCAGGTTCATAGTTCCTTGAAAGTAGAGTCACAGGTAGATAGGATAATGAAGAAGGCATTTGGTATGCTTCCACTTATCGGTCAGAGGCTTGAGTATAGGAGTTGGGATATCATGTTGCGGCTGTACGGGACATTGATTAGGCCACTTTTGGAGTATTGTGTGCAGTTTGGTCTCTTTCCTATCAGAAGGATGTTGTATAACTTGAAAGGGTTCAGAAAAGATTTACAAGGATGTTGCCAGGTTTGGAGGATTTCAGCAATAGAGAGAGGGTGAATAGGCTGGGGCTGTTTTCCCTGGAGTCTTGGAGGCTGAAGGGTGACCTTACAGAGGTTTATAAACTCATGAGGAGCATGGATAAGGTAAATAGACAAAGTTTTTTCCCTGGGGTGGGGAAGTCCAGAACTAGAGGGCATAGGTTTAGGGTGAGAGGGGAAAGATATAAAAGAGACCTAAGGGGCAACTATTTCACACAGAGGGTGGTGCATGTATGGAATGGGCTGCCAAAAGGAAGTGGTGGAGGCTGATACAGTTACAGCATTTAAAAGGAATCTGGATGGGTATATGGATAGGAAGAGTTTAGAGGGATATGGGCCTAGTGCTGGCAAATGGGACTAGATTAGGTTAGAATATCTGGTCGGCATGGACGAGTTGGACCGATGGGTCTGTTTCTGTGCTGTATATCCCTATGACTCTATGACTTACCTGGGCAATGTTCCACATTGTTGTGTAGACGCCAGAGTTGTAACAGTACTGGAAAAGATTGGCCTGGACAGCAGCATGTTCTGGAGTACATGCAGCCAGTACTATTGCCAGGATCTTGTGAGGGTTCATAGTCTGTGCAGTATCCACTGCCTCCACCTGTTTCATGATGTCACGTGGAGTGAATGGAATTGGCTGAAGACTGGAATCTGTAATATTGAGGCCTACTGGAGGAGTCCAAGATGGATCATCCGATCAGCACTTCTGGCTGCAGATTGCTGCGAGCAGTTCAGCCTTATCATTTGCACTGATGTGCTATGCTCTTCTGTCATTGACGATGGGAATATTTGTGGAGCTTCCTCTTCCAGTCAGTTGTTTAATGGTCCTATTCCATGCACAACTGGATGTGGCTAGACTGCAGGTCTTAGATCTGCTCTGTTGTTTATGGGATTGCTTAACTCTGTGTATCACTTGCTGGTTATGCTGTTTGGCATGTATATAGTCCTCTTTGGTAGCTTCATTAGATTAGCACCTCAGTTTTATATAGACATGCTGCTATTCAACTCTCAACTAAACCAGGTTTAATCCTCTGGTTTGATAGTAATAGTTAGAGCCCCCAAACTGTTATGATACGGAAGGGCGAACCCCTTAATTAAATCAAACACCCAGAAATGCTTGCCTCACAATCTGTTAAAATGTGAGTGTTAGAGAACTCTCAAATTCCATTATTTAAAGAAAAAATATCAATTTATTTTTCTAATTCTAATAGTGAGCACCAAACAAAAGAAACGATTGACAAATCCAATGCCCACCTGCCTTATCTTAATTACTTACTATATGACTCCGACTCTATAAAAAGATGCTGTTCCAATAAGACACTTATTAAAATTATATTAACTTAATCTGGGTCATCTTCTTTCTTTTTACTGTATGATTCACATGAAAGAGTACCTTTGATAGAGAGCGTTTTCTAATTTCTTTGAGAACAAGATGCTAGATGGGCAGCTAGCTCACCGTCACATGTTCTCTCTTTCCGGCAGTTGCTCTCCATCTAATTTTCAAAATACCAGGTTTATATACCCCTAGTGACATATTAAATTGTTATCATTTGATTGGTTTACAGGTGTCAAAACAATAAAATTCAGATTCTATTGGCTTCTGGTATCCTGGGCATGATTTAGAATAATTGGTTAAATTTGAATTGTCAAAACAACAACAAGAACTCAGATATTCATTTAACAGCCAAATGTTACATTTGGCAGGAGGCTGGGAGAACACAGGAGGTGGAGAAGTTGATGTTTTGAGTGTAACCTTTCTTCAGGACTGGGGATGGGTGTGGGCTTCAGATAAAAGCGGTGGGGCGGCAGGGAGCAGGGTGGTGAAGTGGGGATAGGTGAAGGTAGGAGAAAGTGAGGACTGCAGATGCTGGAGATCAGAGCTGAAATCAGAGCAGGATTCCTGAAGAATGGCTTATGCCTGTTCCTTGGATGCTGCCTGACCTGCTGCGCTTTTCCAGCAACACAGAGGTGAAGGTAGGTAGAGAATACTACCTGGTTGGTCAATGGAAAGAATAAATCCGATTGGTGGCAGAGAGCAGTGGAAGGAATGGGGGGGGGGGGGGGGGCGGACTGAGAAGGGAGTCAGGGGATGGGTAGGGAGTTTATTTGAAATTGGAGAAGTCAATGTTGAGTCCTCCAGGCTGTAGGCTGCCCAGGCAGAAGATGAGGTGTTGTTCCTCCAATTTGTTCCTCCAGTCTGACTCACTGTGGCAACAGAGAAGGACAGGAATAGTCATGTCAGAAAGGGAGTGGGAAGTGGAAGCTGTGGGCAAAGTCGATGAACTGCTCCATTTCAACTTCCACATTACTCTGAAATTCATTTGGTTAATCTTAAACACCCCTCTCCCCTTTCTTGACCTCACCATTTCTATCTCTGGTGACAGTCTTCAAACAGATGTTTACTACAAAGCTACAGACTCCTACAACTTACCTGGACCACACTTCATCCCACTCAGTATCCTGCAAGAACTCCATCCCATTCTCCCAATTCCTCTACCTCTGCTGCACCTGCTCAGCTGAGGTGACATTTCACTCACGAGCATCCCAGATGTCCACCTATTCTGAACAATGTGCCTTTCCTCCCTCCGCCATCCAGACAGCCCTCTGCCGCACCATCCCCATTTCCCATTTCACTGCTCTAAACCAACCTCCACAATGCAATAAAGACAAAGTCCCCCTTGTCCTCACCTACCACCCCACCAGTCTCCGCATCCAACACACTTAAACACTTCCGCCAACTCCAACTAAACCCCATCACCAAGAACATCCTCCCCTCCCCACTCCTCTCTGCCTTCTGCAAGGACTGTTCCCTTTGACAGTCATTGGTTTGCGCTGCTGTCCCCACCGAACCCACCAAAACCAGAAAAGATGCAAAATCTGACATTACACCGCCTCTCTCCACCCCCCCCCCCCCCCCCGATCTAGGGCCCCAAACAGTCCTTCCAGGTGAGACAGAGGTTCACCTGCCTCTCCTCCAGCCTAGGTTACTGCATCAGGTGCTCCTAATGTGGTCTTCTGCACATCTGGGAGACCGAACGTAAACTTAGGGAACAGCTCATCGAGCATCACAGATGGGCCTGCAGGGGTCGACCGGACCTCCCAGTCAACACCCATTTCAATTTCCTTCCTACTCCCTTTCCCACATGACCATGCTTAGCCTCCTCCTCCATTGCCAAAATGAACCACGGTGTAAATTGGAGGAACAACACCTCATCTTCCACCTGCGCAGTCTACAGTCTCAACATTAACATCTCAAATTTCAAATAATCTCCGGCCCCATCCCCCGACTTCCTTCCCATCCCCTCCCTATCCCTTCCACTGCTCTCTGCACCAACCAGATCCATTCCTCCCATTGACTAACCAGGTCATACCCTCTACCTGGCTTCACCTATCCCCACTTCACCACCCTGCCCCCGCAATCCCCTTTATCTGTAGCTCCCCCCACAACCAACCCCAGTCCTGAAGATGGGTCACACCCAGAATGTTGTCTTCTCCACCTCCTGATGCTGCCTGGCTTGCTGCGTTCTGTCAGGGTTAAAGACATCACAGACAGAGTGCAGGAAATCCTCAAAGATGAAGGTGAAGAGCCAGAGATGGTGGTACATGTCGGCACAAATGATGTCGGGAAGAAGAGGAGTAACATACTACAGCGGGACTTTGGAGGACTAGGAAGAAGGCTGAAAAGCAGGATGTCCAAGGTGGTTATCTCCGGTTTGCTTCCAGTTCCTCGGGCTGGTGAGGCCAGAAACAGGGAGATAATGGACTTGAACATCTGGCTGGGGAACTGGTGCAGGAAGCAATGATTTAAATTCTTGGATGTTTTGTGGTCAGCATAAATTCTACAAGAGAGATGGTTTGCACCTTAATAGGTTAGGGACCAGCATTCTGGCAGGCAGGTTTGCTACTGCAACACAGCTACGTTTAAACTAAGTAGTGGGAGGGGGGGAGGGGACGAACTGGATGTTTAAGAAGGAAATTGAAGGGAATGTTAGAACAAGGGAAGTCAAGAAAGACAACTGTATCAATGAGGCAGAAAACTCAGAAAGGGATTATGCTGTAAGGTTGAGTGAAATAGGAGTTGATGGGAAGGGTGAGGGGAGTAACAAATTAAAAATACTATACATGAATGCATGAAGCGTTAGAAATAAGGTGGATGAGCTTGAGGCTCTTTTGGAAATTGGCAGATATGATATTGTGGGGATAACTGAGACGTGGCTTCAAGTGGACAGGGCCTGGGAAATGAATATTCAAGGCTACACGTGCTATCGTAAGGACAGGCTGATGGGCAGAGGGGGTGGGGTGGCCATGTTGGTAAAGGATGATATTCAATCCCTTGCTCGGGGGGACCTAGAATCAGGGGATGTAGAGTCAGTGTGGATAGAGCTGAGAAATACTAAGGGTAAAAAGACCCCCTTGAGAGTTATCTACAGGCCCCCAAACAGTAGTCTGGAAGTCGGATGTAAGTTAAATCAGGAGCTGAAACTGGCCTGTCGCAAAGATGTTACTACAGTTGTTATGGGGGATTTTCAACATGCAGGTAGACTGGGAGAATCAGGATGGTATTGGACCTCAAGAAAGAGACTTTGTGGAGTGCCTCAGAGATGGATTCTTAGAACAACTGGTGCTGCAGCCGACCAGGGAGAAGGCAATTCTGGATCTGGTATTGTGTAACGAACCAGAATTGGTCAGAGACCTCGAAGTGAAGGAGCCATTGGTAAGTAGTGACCATAATACAATAAGCTTCAATCTGCAATTCGAGAGGGAGAGGGTACAATCGGAAGTGACAATTTTTCAGTTGAATAAAGGGAACTATGGAGCTACGAGGGAGGAGCTGGCCAAAGTTCAATGGTACAATACCTTAGCAGGGATGAC
>NC_057739.1:46392781-46409402 GCF_004010195.1 Chiloscyllium plagiosum
GGACTATCTTACGCTGAAAGACTGGAGCGACTGGGCTTGTGTACCCTTGAGTTTAGAAGACTGAGAGGGGATCTGATTGAGATGTATAAGATTATTAAAGGATTGGACACTCTGGAGGCAGGAAACATGTTTCCGCTGATGGGTGAGTGCCGAACCAGAGGACACAGCTTAAAAATACGGGGTAGACCATTTAGGACAGAGATGAGGAGGAACCTTTTCACCCAGAGAGTGGTGGGTGTGTGGAATACTCTGCCCCAGAGGGCAGTGGAGGCCCACTCTCTGGATTCGTTTAAGAAAGAGTTGGATAGAGCTCTCAAGGATTGTGGAATCAGGGGTTATGGAGATAAGGCAGGAACAGGATACTGATTAAGGATGATCAGCCATGATCATATTGAATGGTGGTGCAGGCAGAATGGCCTACTCCTGCACCTACTGTCTATTGTCTATTTTGGATTCCAACATCTACAGTTTTTTTGTCTCTAAATGTTACATTTGTTTCAGCCTGACCTTTAGCTGGCAGCTGGGTCTATACTTGAAATTCAGAAAAGCACTTTATAGCTTAAAGTGACCATACATGCTTTCGACTTCGTAACAATTGAATTGGGGAATACACTCGGCCGTGATTTTGAAGATTTTGTTGGAGTATAACTCTACTCCTATTGCTGGAATGAAAGAGCAGAACTGTTACCCTGCAGGCCCTGTATGCAAACATCTGTGTGCAGTAGAAGGAGCACTGACAGGCCAAGGCAGGAAATAGGGGCAAAACTGAACAATGATGGAGCATTGCACCTACAGTGACGGGATTCTCAGATATAATTTGACATAGCTGTAGGAAAGGAACTAGCAGAGGTGGCTGATCAGATTGTCTAATTCGTAGTGAGAATCAAACTCCATGGGATCCTCATACTTGTTGGAGCTGAGAATTGAGGGGGTAGGTGAGATGGAGAGCCCTTCAGAAGAAAATAAATTGCTTTAGAGCTATGATATAGACTTGATTGCCTTGCATTTAACAGAAACCTGATCGATACTGCTTTTATCCCCAAAAGATATCCAGACTGTTGGTGTTTCCAAACATCGTCAGAAACAGAACCCAGAAAGCATGGTTTGGAATGGTTGTCAATAGCAGCAAATATCAATTCCTGCAGTCACTCAAAGAACTCCTGTGTGTTTAACTAGTGCTAATGAACCAGAAAATCCCTGTTTACACACTGTGCAAATTGATCAACTCTACTCAGTGTGAATGTCTTTGTATACAACAATATTTTGATTATTTCTAAAGCCAGGTCCTTCGGATACACAATTCTATTAACATTTTAACTGCCAAAGACCATTTTCCATTACTTGGAGTGAATAAGAGAAATGAAAACTCTACACTATGGCCATTTATGAATTCGCTGGTGTCTCAGCAGTTTGGATGACTAAGTGAATGTTTTCCTACAATCAGAGCCAGTAATGGTCTCTCTCCTGTGTAAACTCGCTGGTGTGTCAGCAGGTTGAATACCTGACTGAATCCCTTTCTAAACACAGAACAGGTGAATGGTTTATTCCTAGTGTGAACTCATTGGTGTATCCTTAGGTTGGATGCCTGACTGAATTATTTCAAAGACACAGAGCAGATGTGTTGGTTCCTCCACAGTGTGAACTCAATGGTGGTCTCAGCAGTCTGGGTGACTGGATGAATCCCTGAAAGCAGGAGAACAATTTCCCCCCAGTGTGAATTTGCTGGTGTCTTAGCCTGGAGGATATCTGAGTGAATCCCTTCCCACACATGGAGGAGGTGAAAAGTGTCACCCCAGTTCTGGATGTAGGTTTGCTCGCTGAACTGGAAGGTTCATTTTCAGATATTTCGTCACCATACTCGGTAACATCTTCAGTGAGCCTCTGGATGAATCACTGCTGATGTTTCCTGCTTACTATTTATATGTTTGGGTTTCGTTGGGTTGGTAATGTAATTTCCTGTGGTGATGTCACCACAGGAAATGACATCACCAACCCAAAGAAATCCAAGCATATAAATAAAAAGCAGGAAACATCAGCAGTGCTTTGTCCGGAGGCTCACTGAAGATGTTACCTAGTATAGTGATGAAACATCTCGATATGAACATTCCAGCTCAGCGAGCAAACCTACATCCAGAACCTCAACCTGAGCTACAAATCTTCTCAAAACTCGCTGTGTCTCCCCAGTGTCAACTTGCTGGTGGGATGACTAAGTCATATACTTTCAGAGCAGATGAACAGCTTCTCCCCAGTGTGACTGTGCAGATTTCACATTTCAAATAAGTGTTGTCAGACTTCTTTCATACAGAGAGATGTGTTTCTCCCCACTGTGCTCGGTGCTTTTTCCACCCATGTTCCAAATCTTTTGATAATTCAATTTAATATGCAGAATAACTGTCAGACCTAGACATGGTTTCATATGAATCTGTTAATTGCAAACCAGCTTTTCCAAAGAAATTAAAAATAAAGTAGTGAAAGAACATAGAACATAGGTCCTTTGGCCCTCGATGTTGTGCAGACCTATTATCCTTCTCTCAGGTTAGGACTAACCTACTTACCCTTCATTGTACTATCTTCCATGTGACTATCCAAAAGTCGCTTAAATGTCCATCATGTATCTGACTCTACTACCACCACTGGCAGTGCATCCCACACAACCACCACTCTCTGTGTAAAGAACCTACCTCTAACAGCTCCCCTGAACCTTCCACCTTAAAACTATGCCCCTCAGTATTTATGAACGAGAGGGACCGTATTGTTGAAGAGGAGATTGTGAAACGGACTGGTAAGCTAGAGGAGATACTTGTTAGGAAGGAAGATGTGTTGGATATTTTGAACAACTTGAGGATAGACAAGTCCCCCGGGCCTGATGGGATATATCCTAGGATTATGTGGGAAGCAAGAGAGGAAATTGCAATACCGTTGACAATGATCTTTTCGTCTTCACTGTCAACGGGGGTGGTACCAGGGGACTGGAGAGTGGCGAATGTTGTGCCCCTGTTCAAAAAAGGGAATAGGGATAACCCCGGGAATTACAGGCCAGTTAGTCTTACTTCGGTGGTAGGCAAATTAATGGAAAGGGTGATTTATAAGTATCTGGAAAGACACTGCTTGATTAGGGACAGCCAGCACGGATTTGTGAAGGGTAGGTCTTGCCTTACAAGTCTTATTGAATTCTTTGAGGAAGTGACCAAGCATGTGGATGAGGGTAGAGCAGTGGATGTAGTGTACATGGATTGTAGTAAGGCATGTTTAACATTACATGAACAGAGAATGCTGTCTTTGCTCATCACATTCGCCATTCTGACAAGGAGGAGGCAAGGATGGAGTTCAACCCTGCCAAGTGTGAGGTTGTCCATTTTGGAAAGACAAATAAGAATGCGGAATACAGGGTTAACGGTGGGGTTCTTAGTGAGGTGGAGGAACAGAGGGATCTTGGGGTCTATGTACATAGATCTTTGAAGGTTGCCACTCAGGTGGATAGAGTTTGTAAGAAGGCCTCTGGAGTATTATCGTTCATTAGCAGAGGGATTGAATTCAAGAGTCGTGAAGTGATGTTGCAGCTGTACAGGACTTTGTTTAGGCCACATTTGGAGTACTGTGTGGAGTTCTGGTCGCCTCACTTTAGGAAAGATGTGGAAGCTTTGGAGAGGGTGCAGAGAAGATTTACCAGGATGTTGCCTGGAATGGAGAGGAAGTCGTACGAGGATCGGTTGAGAGTTCTCGGCCTTTTCTCGTTGGAATGGCGAAGGATGAGGGGTGATTGGTAGAGGTTTATAAGATGATCAGAGGAATAGATAGAGTAGACAGTCAGAAACTTTTTCCCTGGGTGCAAAAGAGTGGGACATAAATTTAAGGTGAAGGGTGGAAGGTATAGGGGAGATGTCAGGGGTGGGTTCTTTACCCAGGAGAGTGGTGGGGGCATGGAATGCGCTGCCTGTGGGAGTGGTAGAGTCAGAATCTTTGGTGACCTTTAAGTGGCAATTGGATAAGTACATGGATGGGTGCTTAAGCTAGGACAAATGTTCGGCACAACATCGTGGGCCGAAGGGCCTGTTCTGTGCTGTATTGTTCTATGTTCTATTATAGCCATTTCCACTCTGGGGAAAAGTCTCTGGCAATCCATTCTACCCATGCCTCTCATCATCTTATACACCTCTATCAAGTCACCTTTTATCCTTCTTCACTCCAATCAGAAAAGTCATAGCTCCTTCAATCTTCTTCATAAGACATCCCTTCCAGTCCAGATAGCATCCTGTTAAATCTCTGCACTCTGCCTAAAGCTTCCATGTCATTCCTGTAATGAGGTGCCCAGAACTCAACACAACATTTAAAGTGTGGTCTAACATGGGCTTTATAGAGCTACAGCATAACCTCACGGCTCTTAAACTCAATCTCCCTGCTAATAAAAGCCAACAACCATACACCTTCTTGATAACCCTATCAACATTGAAGGACCTATGGACATGGAGTCCAAGATGATCCCCTATAATGCCAAGTATCCTGCCTTTAACCCTGTATTCTGCATTCAAATTCGACTTTGCAAAGTGAATCACTTTACCCTTTTCCAGTTTGAATTCTTATTGCTACTTCTCAACCCAAGTTCTGCACTCTGTCTGTGTCCCGATGCAACCTACAGCAGGCCTCCACACTATCTACCACTCCACCAACCTTCGTATGATGGGCAAACTTACTAAACTATCCTTCCACTTCCTCATCCAAGTCATTTATAAAAATCACAAAGAGCAGAGGTCCCAGAACTGATCCCTGTAGAACACCACTGGTCACCAAGCTCCAGGCTGAATACTTTCCATTTACCACCACCTCTGTCTTCTATGGGCCAGCCAGTTCTGTATCTTGACAGCTAGATTTCCCTGTATCCCATGCCTCCTTACTTTCTGAATGAGCCTACCATTGGAAACCTTATCAAACAACTTGCTAAAATCCATGCATACCACTTCCACTGCTTGACCTTCATCAATGTGTCTTGTCACATCTTGCTGACTATTTCTAAGTCAAACTATTGTTTTCCAAATAATCATAAATCCTGTCTCTCAGCACCCCCTCCAATGTTTTACCCACCACAGATGTGTGAGACTGACTGGTCTATACATCCCAGGATTATCCTATTCTTTTTCTTGAACAAGTGAATCACATTTGTCAGCCTCCAAACATTTGGCAATACTCCCGTGGACAGTGAGGAGGCAATGAACATCATCAAAGGCACAGCAATCTCTTCCCTCGCTTCCTGTAGTAACATTGGGTATAATCCATCTGGCCCAGGGAATTAATCCTCATAACTTGCAAACTTTTCAGCATGTTCTCCTTCTTAACATCAATCTGTTCGAGCATATCAGTCTCCTTCATGCTGTCCTTGGAAATGTCAATGTCCCTCTTAGTATTGCATACTGAAACAAAGAGTTCATTAAGGAAGCCCCTACCTCCACTATCCCTGACCGGCCCTACCATCAATCTGGTGATCCTCTTGTTCCTCCTGTAAGTGTAGAATGGCTTAGGGTTTTCCTTAATCCTATCCACTAAAGCTTTTTCATGCCCCCTTCTAGTTCTCCTCAGCCCATTCTTCAGTTCCTTCCTGGCTACCTCGTAACCCTCTACAGCCCTATCTGATCCTTGCCTTCTCAACCTTAAACAAGCTTCCTTCTTCCTCTTGACTAGATGTTCCACATACCTTGTCACCCAAGGTACTTTCAACTTACCATCCCTTCCTTGTCTCAGTGGGACAAACCTCTCCAGCACTATCAGCAAGTACTCCTTAAATAATCTTCGCATTTCTGTCGTGCATTTCCCTGAATCTGTTCTCAGTCTAGGCACCCCAGTTCCTGTCTCATTGCATTGTAATACCCCCTCCCCCAATTAAATATTTTCCCATACCATCTGCTCCTATTCTTCTCCATGAGTATAGTAAAGATTAGGAAGTTGTGATCACTACCTTCGAAATGCTCTCTCACCATATTGGTTCGTTGCCAAATCCAATATGGCCTCCCTTTTGTGGTCTATCTACATATTGAGTCAGGAAACTTTCCTGAACACACCTGCCAAAAACTGCTGCATCCAAACTATTTGAACTAAAGAGGTTCCAATCAATATAATGGAAGTTGGTTACCCATGACAACTACTCTGTTACTTCTGCACCTTGCCAAAATCTGCCTCCCTATCTGCGGAATACAGGGTTAATGGTAGGGTTCTTAGTCAGGTGGAGGAACAGAGGGATCTTGGGGTCTATGTACATAGATCTTTGAAGGTTGCCACTCAGGTGGATAGAGTTTGTAAGAAGGCCTATGGAGTATTATCGTTCATTAGCAGAGGGATTGAATTCAAGAGTCGTGAAGTGATGTTGCAGCTGTACAGGACTTTGGTTAGGCCACAGTTGGAGTACTGTGTGCAGTTCTGGTCGCCTCACTTTAGGAAAGATGTGGAAGCTTTGGAGAGGGTGCAGAGAAGATTTACCAGGATGTTGCCTGGAATGGAGAGGAAGTCGTACGAGGATAGATTGAGAGTTCTCGGCCTTTTCTCGTTGGAACGGCGAAGGATGAGGGGTGACTTGATAGAGGTTTATAAGATGATCAGAGGAATAGATAGAGTAGACAGTCAGAAACTTTTTCCCCGGGTACAACAGAGTGTTACAAGGGGACATAAATTTAAGGTGAAGGGTGGAAGGTATAGGGGAGATGTCAGGGGTGGGTTCTTTACCCAGAGAGTGGTGGGGGCATGGAATGCGCTGCCCGTGGGAGTGGTAGAGTCGGAATCATTGGCGACCTTTAAGCGGCGTTTGGATAGGTACATGGATGGGTACTTAATCTAGGTTAGAAGTTCGGCACAACATCGTGGGCCGAAGGGCCTGTTCTGTGCTGTATTGTTCTATGTTCTATCTGCTCCTCTGTGTCTCTGCTGCTACTGGGGGGGGGGGAGGTCTATAGAAGACTCCCAATAAAGTGACTGCTCCTTTCCTGTTTTTGACTTCCACCTGTACTGACTCAGTAGACAAACCCTTCTCAGTGACCTCCCTTTCTGCATCTGTGATAACATCCCTGATTAGCAACGCCCCTCCTCCACCTCAGTTAACTTGCCCCCTTTTCGTTTTGGAATGTCTAAACCCTAGAACATCCAAAAACCATTCCTGCCCCTCTGATATCCAAGTCCAAGTAACGGCCACAACAACATAGTTTCAAAGACTGATCCATGCTCTAATTCATCGACCTTATTCCTGATACGTCTTGCATTAATATAGACACACTTCAATCTATCACACTGACAGCACCTTTGCCCTGTCAGGTGCCTATCCCCGCTCACAGACTATGTGCATGCTGTATCTGGCTGTTAACCAGCTACTCCATCATCTGATCTGTAGCTCAGGTTCCCATCCCTTGCCAGAAGAGAAACTAGCAGAACAACGCCGATTGTGAGATTGAGATACTAATCTTATCATTTGTGAAGCCGATACTTGGGGAGAAATATTGTCATGTAAATTGTTGGATTGTCATTATAACCCAGCATTAAAGCCAGCCAGTGTGTGCAAAAAACTACAAAAGGAGAGACCAAGCTAGGAGGTACAGGACTGAAGGAGGCAACTGTTCCTGTTTTCTTCACAAACTCTTTGAGCCCTTTAGTTCCAAGATGGACAGGTGCAGAAGCAAAATATTGGAAATTTGAATTCAAGACAGAAAAAGCTGAAATACTGAGCAGTTTGAGCATCATCTGAATCGTACTTTTTGACATATTAATGACCGAGACCTCAGTCTATATGATCTGCGTTTTCCTCCCTTTCTGATTGTTTCTCCTTTACAAGATTGTCCTTCAAGGTGACGTTCTTGCGCATCGGCTTTATGTTCTTCAATGATTCGTCTTGTGATATATGTCTATGAAATGGTAGTGAATGTCTCATTATAGACAGAGTGCTATTTAAATGTCAATTGTGTTTGTCGACTTCGACAGATATCACAGTTTATTCACAGTGTCACTGCAGTATAATAAGCTGGACAGTCATAGAACATAGAACATAGAACATAGAAGAATACAGCGCAGTACAGGCCCTTGGGCCCTCGATGTTGCGCCGAACCAAAGGACCTTGGAGTGTATCACTACTCTGGGAAGATACAGTGCAGAAAGTCCTTAGAAAAAAAGCACCATATGAGCACTAACAGCATAGAGGTGGCAGTGGTTCATGTTGCCCACTCTCGCCGGCTGAACAGACACCTGGAGATTGACAATATCTGCCAGTCTTACTCTATTCAAGCTTCTCCATACCCAAGAATTGAGATTTATTTGAAAAAAAAACTATCGTAGCAAAATGGATCAGAAATAAATGCTCCAACCACAGCATAGTTCACACTGGTAAGGCAGTGTCATTTTAAAATATAAAAGTCCCCTAGAATCTTCCTCCCTTTTCATTCACCCTTTGGAAATCACTGTGTACACTGGGATCAAAGTCATAGTCATGCAGCACGGAAACAGACCTTTCAGTCTTACCAGTATATGCTGACCATAATCCCAGTTAAACTAGTCCCACCTGCATGTGCCTGGCTCATATTCTTCCAAACATTTCTTATGCATGTGCCTATCCAAATGTCTTTTAAACCTGATAATTGTACCTGCATTCACCACTTCCTCTGGAAGTTCATTCCTCACACAAACTACCCTCTGTAAAAATAAAATGCTCCTGTCTTTCTAATTATCAATACTCTTCATGATTTTATAATTTTCTATCAGGTCACTCCTCAAGGCCTACACTTCAGTAAAAAAGTCACAGACTTTCCAGCAAATTTTTATAACTCAAACCAGCCATTCCCAGCTGTTCTGGTAAATCTCTTCTGAACCCACACCACCTTAACAATATCCTTTCTATAACAGGGCAACCAGAACTGGACACAGTATTCCAGAAGAGGCCTTACCAGTGTCTTGTACAACCTCAACAAGTCGTCCCAACTGGTGGACTCAAGGTCTGAGCAATGAAGGCAAGCATGTTAAACACCTTCTTAACTATCCTACCTATATGTGATGCAAACTTCAAAGAATTATGTACCTGAACCCCTAGATCTCTCTTTTCTACAGCATGACCCAAGGCCCTACTTTTAATTATATATGGCTTGCCCTTGTTTGTTTTACAAAAATGCAATATTTCGTATTAAATTATCAAATTAAACACTATCTGCCACTCCTCAGACCATTGGCCCAATTGATCAAGATCCATATGTAATTTTAGATAGCCTTCTTCATCCTCCACTATACCACCAATTCAGATGTCATCTACAAATGTACTAAGCATGTGTTCTACATTCTCATCAAAGTCATTTATATAATTGACAAACAGAAGTGGACCCGCACCAATCCCTGGGGGGTGTTAAACCCAACAACTTTTTCTCCATCTCCACTTAAGTTTAAACTGCTCCACAAGCAAACAAACAAGCAGCTTTCATCCCCTTCAGCATTGTTCTATGATTAAGAGAAGCAAGAAGGATGAGGAGAAGCAACATTGCCAAACACTCAAGTGACCACTAACAGACTCATTCCCATGATGGGGATGACAAGAATTCAGAAACACTCACCAGCATAACTCCAGTTAAACAGTCACGAGGAGGAGGAGCAGAGACTATGTCTGCTCTGAAATTGTCCTAAACCTGTCCCTTAAATTCCACAAAGCCTCACAAAATTACCCACCAGCTGGCAGCTTCCTGAACATTGACCCAGCCCTACCCAGGAGAGGGGCAGTTTGAGAAATGTCTCTGTGGAACCAGCGAGTGGGTGGATCAGAAAGCTCCGTCCTATGCTGTGTCCCAAATTCTTCCTGACTCCTCACCCTGCCAACATCAGGCCCCTCAACACCATGCCACTGCAAACACTGAATAAAGGTGGCTAAAGGACCTTGGAGTGTATCACTACTCTGGGAAGATACAGTGCAGAAAGGCACCCTTCTAAGCTGCACTTATTCTCTGCATCAATCTTGTGTCTTTACCCTAGTGCTCCCTTCCCAGTGATTTGTCCCTGGCTGCCTGTCTACCAAAGTCATTTCACCCCTTTTCCTTGGTTGTCATAGTAACTTAGAAAATAGGAGCAGACCACTTGGCCCTTCAAGCCTGCTCTACCATTCAATAGAATCATGGCTGATCACCCAGCTCAGCAAACTGTTCCCCAATTCTCCCCATATCCTTTGATCCCTTCAATTCTAATAACAAGTATAGAAGCAAAATGTTGTGATTCTGTTCGCCGAGCTGGAAGTTTTTGTTGCAAACGTTTCGTCCCCTGGCTAGGCGACATCATCAGTGCTTGGGAGCCTCCTGCGAAGCGCTTCTTTGATGTTTCCTCTGGTGTTTATAGTGGTCTGTCCCTGCCGCTTCCAGTTGTCAGTTTCAGCTGTCCGCTGTAGTGGTTGGTATATTGGTCCAGGTCGATGTGTTTGTTGATGGAGTTTGTGGATGAATGCCATGCCTCTAGGAATTCCCTGGCTGTTCTCTGTCTGGCTTGCCCTATGATAGTAGTGTTGTCCCAGAAGGCAAATGTGCTAAACCCCTTCTGAACCACCCTGTCTGCATGTGACACATACTTCAAAGACCAGAACCCCTCGGTCTCTTTGTTCCATATCACTATCCGAGGCCCAACCTTTAATCAGTGTAAGTCCTGCCCTTGTTTGTTTTACCAAGATGTAATATTTTGCATTTATTCCAATCCAAAAAATCACAAACATCCTTCGAGTATAAAGGCAAGAATAGTATACTTAAGAATAAAATAAGTAAGGCAAAAAGGGGACAGGACACCACTTTGGCAAATAAGGTAAGGAATAGGGAAAGGGTTTTTAGAAATACATTAAGACCAAATGGGTCACTAGAGAGAGAATTGGCTACCTTAAAGATCAGCAAGGCAGCCTATGTGTGGAGACATAGGAGATTATGGTTGTTGGGGGGGATACTAAACGAGTGGCATCAGTGTTTACTGTGGAGAAGGACGGATTTGTAGAGGTTGTCAAGATTAGAGATCGTGAGGATGATGAGATGGGAGGAGATTGAAGGGTATTACAGAGATGTTTGTGATACCCGAGATAGTGATGGTTCTGAGGTGAGAGAGGATTTCTAGAGATAAGGAAGAGTTTAGTCTGGATGAGGTGACAGTGATCTGGGGAGTTGTGAGCATGGAGGAATTCAGTGATAGCGAGAGTTAGTCATAATGTTATACAGCACAGTAACAGACCCTATGGTTAAACCAATCCGTGTCGACCATAATTCCCAACTAATCTAATCGCACCTGCCTCCGCTTGGTCCACATTCATCCAAATATTTCCTATTTATGTACTTGTCTAAATGTCTTTTAAACATTGTAATTGTATTCACAGCTGCCTCTTTTTCTGGGAGTTCACTTCACACATGTAAAGGTAAAAACAAATCCCCAATTTATTTTTTAAACCTTTCTCATCTATTTTCAAATTGTATGCACCCAGGTCTTGAATTCCCAGCTCGGCGAACAGAATGACAACAACGAGCACCCGAGCTACAAATCTTCGCACAAACTTTGAATAGAAGCAAAATGCTAGAAATCTGGTAGAAAACTGGAAATGCTGCAAATACTCAGCTGGTAGTTTCTGAAAGAACTGCAGGACAAAGGCTGAGCCTCATCTAAATAGTTCTTCAATGTCCTGAGGGGTCCCACCTCGAGCCCCGTTCAGGCAGTGAATTCCAAATGCTCATCTTCTCAAATACCCTCTGACTCTTCTGCTCCTTTAATAATGTTATGTTGTCCTTATTTTGTCTTAGAGGGGTTATAAAGTCATGGCTTCCGACTTGTCTGGGTTTATTTACTTGAAGGAGCTTTTATGTTTAAAAAAAAACACTTATATAATGAAAGTGGAATGGCCAGTTCTCCCAATTCAACTTTTCTCTGGTTTGTTTTGGTTTTAACAGTCTAGCTGTCCAGCAGTGCTGGTCAGTTTAAGCTGGGAAATCCAAAGAAACAGCTACAATGGAAGGAAGTTCAATGCTAACTTTCTCTGCTATCTCTCTCTCTTCTGTAAGAACCAGTGTCTGATTATACCTTTTTGACAAGGGGGTGTTTCTGGGAACTTTTGCAGGCATTTGGAACAGCATGATTAAGTCAGGATAGCCTGCTTGATTTTTGGATATGTTGTTATTCTGTATTTTGTTCTGTTTCATTGGTACTCTGTAAATAAATTTTGTTTAAACCGAGGGATTTTGACAAGCTGCAACACTCCTTCACTATCCACTGTACACCTGTTTGAAACAACTAGAAAAGTTAGCGTCTGGGATACCTTCTTCAAATGTTTTGAGGGGGTCTAGCCTGATCCATAACATCTTGAAATTGGACCCCTTGGTTACTAATGCCTTATAGCTATATACAGTTCAGTCAAGTCCAGGGTCAACTTTGTCTGCTGTCAGCAAAACAGCCCCAGCCTGTCTAGTCACTCTTCAATTCTGGATTACTTCCACCGAGGCAACATTCTGATGAATCTTTTCTTAACCCTCTCCAGTGCAAACACATTGTTCCTATTGTTCAGGAACCAGAGTATGCACATTACACTAACTGTGGTCTAACATTATATGCAGCTCTATAATAACCTCCTTGCTCTGCTATCAATTGATCAAGGAAAGTAGCACAAACTGGGTGTTCGATTTCCTCCCATAATTCAAAGATGTGCAGGTTAGGGGAATTGGCCATGCTAAACTGCCCTTAGTGGTCAGGGACGTGTAGGTTAGATGTGTTTGTTTGGGGTAAATGCAGAGTAAGGGGAATGGATGGGCTACTCTTCGGAGCATTGGTGCGGACCTGATGGGCCAAATGTCCTGTTTCCACACTGTAGGTATGCCGTGACCTTCTATGATTTATGAACTGCCTGTCTCCCTGAAATTTCTTCCTAACAAGCTCTGCTGCCTTCAAGGATCTATGGACATGCGGACCAAGGTCTTTCTGATACTCTGTACTTCCCATGGTCCTACCATTCAACGTGTAATTGCTTTCATTGTTAATCCTCCCAAAATTCAAGCATGGCACTCCAACTGGAACTCTATTGACAAACACACGGACTTGGATCCCGTTTACCACCCCCCTGAGAAAAATAACAGGAAATGACACCACCACAGGAAATGACAACACCAATCCAAGGAACCCTCACCACATAAATAGACATAACCACATAAGTTTGGGCAGCGGCTAAATCCGAGATTCTACATGTGTAATATCTCCCTCCCATCCACCTTCCTCTAACCAGAAGAAAAAGGATTCTGTAAGGAAAGGTTTATTTTTTTTCTTTCTTTTCTTTCATGTACTTAAGTGCATTGTTTAGGTTTCCGTTAGTTGATATAAAGCTAAGGCTTACAATGGCAGGGAACCTCCAACCCATGGCATGTGCCTCTTGCCTGATGTGGGAGCTCAGGGACGCTACTGATGTCCCTGACTCTTACACTTGCAAGAAGTGTGTCCAGCTGCAGCTCTTGTTTGACTGCATGACGGCTCTGGAACTGCGGATGAACCCACTATCTGCGATGCTGAGGAGGTTGCGGATAGCACATTTATCGAATTGGTCACACCGCAGGATAGAATTGTTGAAGGAGACAATGAATGGGTGACCAAAAGGCAAAGAAGAGTAGGAAGGCAGTGCAGGTGTCCTCTGCGGTCATCTCCCTCCAAATCAGATGTACCATTGGGGAAGATGGCTCACGGGGAAGGGAAGCAGTTCACAGTATCATAGCACTGTGGTGGGCACTGCTGTTCAAAAGGGCAGGAAAAAGACTCATAGGGCCATAGTCATAGGAATTCTATTGTTAAGGGGAGTAGATAGGTGGTTCTGTGGCTGAAAACAAGACTCCTGGATGGTATGTTGCCTCCCAGGTGCTCTGTTCAAGGATGTCACCGATCGGCTGCAGAGCATTCTGAAAGGGGAGGGTCAACTGCCAGTTGTCGTGGTGTATATAGGCACCAATGATATAAGTAAAAAATGAGATGAGGTCCTGAAAGCAGAACTCAGGGAGCTCGGAGAAAAGTTAAAGAGGAGGATCTCAAAAGTAGCAATCTCAGGATTGCTACGAGTGCCACATGCTAACCAGGGTAGAAATGAAAGAATAGGCAGGATGAACACGTGGCTTGAGGAATTGCGTAGGAGGGAGGGGTTCAGATTTGTGGGACATAGAGCCCGGTTCTGGGGAAGGTAGGACTATTACAAATTGGACAGTCTACACCTGAACCAGACTGGAACTAATGTCCTTGAGGGAAATTCTTGCTACTGCTATTGAGGAGGTTTTAAACTAATGTGGCCGGGGACTGGGAACCAGAAGAGAAGACGAGTAGACAGTGAGGTAGAAACTGGAGACTGTAAGGATCATGAAGGTAGCATTAATAAGGGGAAAAGTAGGCAGAGAGCAGATGAACGCAAAGGAACTGTTGGTCTGAAGTGCAAATACTTTAATGCAAGGAGTATAGTGGGTAAGGCAGATGAACTTCGGGTTGGATTGGAGTATGATGTTATTACGATCACAGAGACTTGGTTGAAGGAAGGGCATGATTGTCAACTAAATGGTCCAAGATATAGATGCTTCAGACAGGACAGGGAGGAAAGTAAAAGGGGTGGGGAAGTTGCGTTACTAATCAGGGATGATATCATGGCTGTGCTCAAGGAGGACAATATTGGAGCTTGAGCAGTGATATATTATGGGTGAAGCTGAGAAATAGTAAGTGTGCAGTTACATTGGTGATGCTGTATTACAGGCCTCCCAATTGTGAGCAAGAGGTAGAAGAGCAAATAGGTAAACAGATTAGGGAAAGATGTAGAGGCAACAGGGTTGTGGTGATGGGAGATTTTAATTTTCCCAACATTGACTGGGATACACTTAGTGTCAGAGGTCTGGATGGGGCATTTGTAAGGAGCTTCCAGGAAAGTTTTCTGGAGCAGTATGTCAATAGCCTGACAAGGGAAGGGGCCATTTGGACCTGGTGTTGGGGAATGAGCCAGGCCAGGTGGTAGAAGTTGCAGTGGGGGATTTCTTTGGGAAATAGTGACCACAATTCTGTAAGTTTTAGAATACTCATAGACAAAGATGAGAATGGTCTTAAGGGACGAGTACTCAACTGGGCCAAGGCCAATTATATCACAATTAGGCAGGAGCTGGGAAATGTGGATTGGACACAGCTATTTGGAGGAAAGTCCACATTCGATATGTGGAAGGGTTTCAAAGATACGTTGAAGATAGTGCAGGATAGACATGTCCCTTTGAAAACAAGGGATGGGAAAAGCAAGATTCGTGAACTGTGGATGACAGGAAAAGGGAAGCATACAAAAGGTCCAGGCAGTTAAGAACAGAACAAGCCGTCGAGGAATATCGGGAGAGTAGGACCAATCTTAAACAAGGAATCAAGCCGGCTAAAAGGGATCATGAAATATCTTTAGCAAGCAAAATTAAGGAGAATCCCAAGGCCTTTTATTCTTATATAGGAAGCAAGAGAGTAACTAGAAAAAGGGTTGGTCCATTAAAGGATAAAGAAGGAAGGTTATGTGTCAAACCTGAGAAAATGGGCAATTCTCAATGATTACTTTGCATCAGTGTTCACTGAGGAACGGGAGGTGATGAATGCTGAGATTAGAGATAGAAGTTTGTTTACTTTGGGTCGTTGACATAAGGAGGGAAGATGTGTCAGATAGGTTAAAGGATATTAACGTGGACAAATCCCCAGGACCAGATAGTATCTATCCCAGGTTGCTGAGGGAGGTGAGAGAGGAAATAGCTGGGGCCCTGACAAATATCTTTGTAGCATCCTGAAACACAGGTGAGGTGCTGGAGGATTACAAGAAGGGTAATAGGGATATTCTAGGTTAACTACTGACCAGTGAGCCTGACGTCAGTGGTGGGAAAGTTGCTGGAGAAGGTACTGAGGGATAAAATCTATTTATATTTGGAAAAGAATAGGCTTATCAGTGATAGACAACATGGTTTTGTGCGGGGTAGATCATGCCTTACCAACTTAATAGAGTTCTTTGAGGAAATGACCAAGTTGATAGATGAAGAAAGGGCTGCAGATGTCATACAAATGGACTTTAGTAAGGCATTTGATAAGGTTCCCCATGGTAAACTAATGGAGATAGTGAAGTCACATGGTGTATAGGGTGTTCTAGCTCGGTGGATAAAGACCTGGTTGAGCAACAGGAGACAGAGAGTAGTGGTTGAAGGAAGTTTCTCAATGGAGAAAGGTGACCAGTGGTGTTCCACAGGAATCAGTGCTGGGGATACTGTTGTTTGTAATATACATAAATGATCTGGAAGAGGGCACTGTTGGTATGATCAATAAGTTTGCAGATAACATGAAGATTGGTTGAGTAGCAAAAAGCATAGGGGACTGTCAGAGAGTCATAGTCATAGAGTCATAGAGATGTACAGCATGGAAACAGACCCTTTGGTCCAACCCGTCTATGCCGACCAGATATCCCAACCCAATCTAGTCCCACCTGCCAGCACCCGGCCCATATCCCTCCAAACCCTTCCTATTCATATACCCATCCAAATGCCTCTTAAATGTTGCAATTGTACCAACCTCCACCACATCCTCTGGCAGCTCATTCCATACACGTACCACCTTCTGTGTGAAAAGGTTGCCCCTTAGGTCTCTTTTATATCTT
>NC_057739.1:46410327-46423150 GCF_004010195.1 Chiloscyllium plagiosum
GATTAGATTAGATTACTTACAATGTGGAAACAGGCCCTTCGGCCCAACAAGTCCACACCGCCCCGCCGAAGCGCAACCCACCCATACCCCTGCATTTACCCCTTACCTAACACTACGGGCAATTTAGCATGGCCAATTTACCTGACCTGCACATCTTTGGACTGTGGGAGGAAACCGGAGCACCCGGAGGAAACCCACGCAGACACGGGGAGAATGTGCAAACTCCACACAGTCAGTCGCCTGAGGCGGGAATTGAACCCGGGTCTCAGGCGCTGTGAGGCAGCAGTGCTAACCACTGTGCCACCGTGCCGCCCATAAATATATAGTTCCCTGGCTTGTCTTTACCGCCCTTCTTAAACAGTGGCACCACGTTTGGCAATCTCCAGTCTTCCGGCACCTCATTTGTCAAAGAATACAAGAGAATATAGATAGACTGGAGAGTTGGGCAGAGAAGTGGCAGATGGAGTTCAATCCAGGCAAATATGAGGTGATGCATTTTGGGAAGTCTAATTCTAGAGCGAACTATGCTGTAGATGAAAGAGCCTTGGAAAAATTGATGAGCAGAGATACCTGGGAGTTCAGGTCCATTGTACCCTGAAGGTGGCTGCACAGGTGGATAGAGGGCCAAGAAGGCATATGGTATGCTTGCCTTCATTGGACGGGGTATCGTTTATAAGAGCTGGCAGGTCATGTTAAAATTGTACACGACATTGGTTCAGCCACATTTAGAATACTGTGTACAGTTCTGATTGCCACATAACCAAAATGAGAGGGTGCAGAGCAGGTTTACGAGGATGTTGCCTGATATGGAAGGTGCTAGCTATGAAGAGAGATTGAGTAGGTTTGGATTGTTTTCATGAGAAAAAAGGAGATTGGGGTGACCTGATTGAGGTCTACAAAATCATGAAGGCTATAGACAGGGTAGAGAGAGATAAGGAGAAAGTGAGGTCTGCAGATGCTGGAGATCAGAGCTGAAAATGTGTTGCTGGAAAAGCGCAGGTCAGGCAGCATCCAGGGAACAGGAGAATCGACGTTTCGGGCATAAGCCCTTCTTCATTCCTGAAGAAGGGCTTATGCCCGAAACGCCGATTCTCCTGTTCCCTGGATGCTGCCTGATCTGCTGCGCTTTTCCAGCAACACATTTTCAGCTAGAGAGAGATAAGCCTTTTCCCACGGTGAGGGATTCAATAACGAGAGGTCACGTGTTCAAGGTAAGAGGTAAAAAGTTTAAGGGGAATATATGCGGCAAGTACAGAAGGTGGTAGGTGCCTGGAACACATTGCCAGCAGAAGTAGTAGAGGCAGGCACAGTAGATTCATTTAAGGTGCGTTTGGACAGACGCATGAGTAGGTGGGGAGCAGAGGGATACAGTTCCTTAGGAATTGGGTGATAGATTTAGACAGTGGATTTGGATCAGCTCAGGTTTGGAGTGCCGAAGGGCTTGTTCCTGGGCTGTAAATATTCTTTGTTCTTTGTTCTTGGAAAGCGGGCCATGTCACCAGTGCCTCATCTAGAGGCTCACTGTTGATGTTACCTAGCATGGTGACGAAACACCTGAAAATGAACCTTCTAGGTCAGCAAGCAAACCTACATCCAGAACCACAATCTGAGCTACAAATTTTCTCAAAACTCGCTAATTGGTGATGATTTTCATGAATAACTGGAATCATGGAAGGTCCTAGAGGACTAGACAATTAGTAATATAATATCCCTGTGTAAGGAAGGAAGGCAAAAGACAGAAAATCATAGGCCAGTTAGTCTGACCTCGGCCATTAGTAAAACTTGAGAGTCAATTCTCAAGGACAAGATTGGGGAGTGCTTGAAAGTCCACGGTAAAATAAAGCTGATTCAGCATGGCTTCACGTCAAGGGGAGGTCATTCATGACCAATCTGTTAGAATATCTTTGAGGAAGCAAAGGAGAGTCAATGTATGTAATCTATTTGGATTTCCAGAAGTACTTTTTGAAAAAGTGCCACACAGCAACCTGCTCAACAAGAGTCCACAGTACTATGGGCAAGGAATTGTCAATGGATAGAGGATTAGCTATTTGGCAGAAGGAAGAAAATAGGCATAAAGAGTCTTTTTCAGGAATACAGCTCCTGGATTTCTGCAGGGTTCTATGCAGTGAGCACTATTATTCACATTAGACATTAATACACAAAAGGAACTGAGGGCACCCTCAAAAGAGGGCATTCTTGATACTTTTGCAAATAACACTAAGATAGCTGGAGGGATATGTAGTGTTGAAACAGCAGTGAGCCCAGAAGGACTTGGAAAGACTAAGTGACTGTGAAAAGAAATGATAGATGGAATACAACATTGGAAAATGAGCGGTTATGCACATAGGTAGGAAGATTACAGGCATAGTCAACTTTCTAAATGGGGAAAGGTTTCACAGAAGATGTTCACAATAATAATCCTGAGAGGAAGGGGCTTCTCAGATGAAGACCAGATATGGACTTTGTGTCTATGCAAGATGGTGTCTAAATGGCACAGTAGTTAGCACTGCTGCCTCACAGCACACAATGGTCAACTCCTGCCTTGGGTCTCTGTCAGTGATTAAGTTTGTACGCTCTCCCCATATCTGCGAGGGATTCTTCCGGTGCTCCAGTTTTCTCCCACAGTCCACACATTTGCAGGTTAGGTGGAGTCATCATGCTAAATGTGGGTTTGCAGAGATAGCGTGGGAGGCTCTTCGGAGTGTCGTCAAAATGATGGGCCAAACGGCATCCTTCTGCACAGTAGGGTTGCAATGGTAATTCCATTTTCAGAAGGATGAGGGGATGTCTCATTGAAACTTACAGAATACTGAGAGATCTAGATCACGTGGATGTGGAGATGTTTCCATGATAGGTCCACCATCGAATTTACAGGTACTGATGGTACAGCACCTCATTTATTCCAAGCAAAATTATGAAAGGGCTTGAAATTCCTGGGATCATTGGACTTGTTCACTAGGGTGGCGACAGGTGACGTTACATATGGTATTTTACATGTAATCGGTTAGTCCAGCACAAAGATAATTTGGCATGGCTTTGGAACTAAGGGTGCCGGAAAATCCTGGTGGACCTATAATAGGGAAGACTAGGGGTCCAGAACCTCAGCCTCAAGGTGAACAACTCCCCTTTAGAACTGATACAAAGAGGAATTTCTTCAGAGTACGGCGACACTGCGGAACTCGTTGCTGGAGAAGGCATTCCAATCTAAATAACTTAGTGACTTTAGGACAGAAATAGATCGGTTCTTGATTGATAAGATGATCAAGGGATATGGGGAAAAGGTAGGAAAATGGAGTTTAAAATATATCTGCCACGATAGGGTGGTGGAGCAGGCTCAATGGCCCCAAATGGCCTCAATGTGCCCATAGTTGGATGTATTCCATGATGTCTGGAGTCAATGCTCTGAGCCATGGCACGTAAGGATGTTATTTGTTCCCCTTGTTAAAGGACATCGGTGAATCAGATTATTTTTAACAGTCTTTTATTGAATTCACATTCCACTCATAAACCCAGGTCCCCAGAACATTACCTGCATCTCTGGATTGTTAGTCCAGCAACAATACCACTACGTCATCTGCCTTGGTTAAATGGTTTCAGAAAACCACATCCTTTCCTCTGTTAATAATAGACAGGACAATAATGATACCTTCTTAACAGGCCTTTCACAGCCTACTTCCAAATTCAAAGGATCATCCAAAACTCTGCTGCATGTGTCCATACTTACACCATGTCTCTTTCACTGTCACCATTCTGTCCAAAAAATCCTGGTTCAGAAACACATCAATTCCAAAATTTACAGCCTTGCTTTCTAACCTGTCAACAACTTTGCTTTCTCTATATCTAAAGGTAAAAGATCATGTACATTTGAGGGACATGGTGGCTCCATATTCATCACTGCTGTGTCACAGCCCCAGGCACCTGGGTTCAATTCTACCTTCAGGTGTCTGTCTGTGTAGAGTTTTCACGTTCTTCCAGTGTCTGCGTGGGTTTCCTTCAGGTGATCCAGTTTCCTCACAGAGTCCAAAGATGTGTAGGTTAGGTGGATTGGCCATGAGAAATGCAAAGTTAAAAGGAGAGTAGGGGGTTGGGTCTGGACGGGAAGTTCTTCAGAGGGCCAGTGTGGTCTCCATGGGCCAAATGGCCTGTTTCCATACTGTTTTATGATTCTACCTCACAGAAAGTACAGATGGACCGTAATCTTTTCAGCTGCAGTGCCGGTGATAGATTCTGATATATCAAATCATTTCTCGGATCTTGATCTTAAGTTTGTTGTTGATGATCCCACCTGCAACTCCTTCTCAGTTGATGACCTGTAAAAATGTGTGCAAAACCAAAAATACATCACAAGGATTCTGAGTTCAGGAATGAAGGAGCCTCAGGCCTTGACCTTGTCCAACAGAAATCCAGAAGAGACAGGCTTTTTCTTTTGTTATTTTTGTGTTTGTTCTGTGTAAATCCTCCCATCTTACGTCACCATATGTCAAAGGAAGACTGCATGCACCCTGCTGTGCCAGGATTGGGGGTGGGTTCAATGGGAGGGATGAATCCAGTTGGTAGCTGGAAGGAAGGGTCGTTAGGTAGAGTGGAAGGGAGGGTGGGAAAGGTTTTTGAAATTGGAGAACTCAATGTTGAGTCCTCCAGACTGCAGGCCACCCAGGTGGAAGCTGAGGTGCTGTTTCTTGAATTAGCAGTCTGATTGATTGTGGCAGTGGAGCAGGTCAAGGATAGACATGTCGGAGTGGGAGGAGGAATTGAAATGGACAGCCATCTTATCTTCCACCTGGGCAGTCCCTGTAAATTGCAAGAGCAACACTTTATCTTCTGCCTGGGCAGCCACATCACCCCTTTCAATTCCTCTTTCCCACTCCCTCTCTGACATGTTCATCCTTGGCCTCCTCCATTGCCACAGTGAATCAGACTCCAATTTGGAGGAGCAACACGTCGTCTTCCATCTGGGCAGCCTACAGCCCAGAGGACTCATTGAGTTCTTCAATTTCAATTATCCTTACCACCCATCCCCGACTCCATTTCCAGCCTTGCCTTCTCCCTTCCATTTCACCTAAAGAACATTTGGGAGTTCAGTGTTCTTCATTTTGTCGGCAACAGTTGAAGTGGAAAGAGCAACAGCAAGGACTAGAGGCCCGACGGGAAGGTAACTTTAAAATATAAAAACTTGTCTTGGTGGAGCAAACACTGAGCAGGAACGGATACAGGACTGCTGGGTAAGTGAGTCTTTTAAAGGAGCAGCAGAAGTAGAGGCCACAGTGAGGCACAAAGAAGACTGCTGGGTAAATATGTGGGCAGCGGCTGAAGCATTTGTAACAAAGTAGATGAATTAACAGCACAAATCATCGTGAATAATTATGATGTGGTAGGCATCACAGAGATGTGGTTGCAAGGAGGTTCAGGACTGGCAGTTAAACATTCAAGGATTTACAATTTATCGAAAAGACAGGGAGGTGGGCAGGGGGGGAGAGGGGTTGCCTTGTTAGTTAAGAATGAAATTAAATCTATGGCACTGAATGGTATAGGGTCAGGTGATGTGGAGCCTGTGTGGGTCGAGTTGAGGAACACAAAGGCAAAAATAACATAATGGGAGTTATGTACAGACCTCCCAGAAGTGGTAAGGACCAGAGGTGCAAGATGTATCAGGAAATAGATAGGACATGTCAGAAAGACCAGGTCATGGTGTTCATGGGGGACTTCAATATACAAATTGACTGGGTGAATAATATTGCTGGTGGATCGAAAGAAAGGAAATTCATGGAATGCTTACAGGATGGCTTTTTGGAACAGCTTGTGATGGAGCCCACAAGGCAGCAGGCTATTCTGGATTTAGTGCTATGTACTGAGCCAAACTTTACAAAAGATCTTAAAGTAAGAGAACACTTAGGAGGCAGCAATCATAATATGGTAGAGTTCTGTCTGCAGGTTGAAAGAGAGAAGGCAAAATCGGTTGTAATGGTGTTACAGTTAAATAAAGGTAATTACAGGGACATGAGAGAGGAACTGACAAACATCGACTGGAAGCAGAGCCTAGTGGGGAAGACAGCAGAGCAACAATGGCAGGAGTTTCTGGGTGTAATTGAGGACACAGTACAGAGGTTCATCCCGAAGAAAAGATTATCTGGGGGGGGCGGAATTAGACAACCTTGGCTGACAAAGAAAGTCAAGAAATGTATCAAAGAAAAAGAGACAGCCTATAAAGTGGCCAAGAGCACTGGGAAATCAGAAGATTAGGATGACTACAAAAACAAACATATAGAAATAAGGAAGGAGACGATCAAATCTGAAGGTAAGCTAACCAGTAATATTAGAAATGATAGTGAAAGTTTCTTTCAATACATAAGAAACAATCGAGAGGCAAAAGTAGAAATTGGATCACTCCAAATTGATGCAGGAAGGCTAGTGATGGGAGACAAGGAACTAGCTGAAGAACTTAAGTACTTTGTGTCAGTCTTCACAGTGGAAGATATGAGTAATATCCCAACAATTAAGGAGAGTCAGGGGGCAGAGTTGACTATGGTAGCCCATTACAAAAGAGAAAGTGCTAGAAAAGCTGTAAGGTCTAAAAATTGAAAAATCTCCTGGCCCTGACGGGCTACATCCTAGAGTTCTGAGGGAGGTGGCTGAGGAAATAGCGGAGGCGTTGGTTGTGATCTTTCAAAAGTCACTGGAATCAGAGAAAGTCCCAGATGATTGGAAGATCGCTGTTGTAACCCCCTTGTTCAAGAAAGGATCAAGACAAAAGATGGAAAATTATAGGCTGTTTAGCCTAACCTTAGTTGTAAAATTCTGGAATCCATCGTTAAGGATGAGATTTCTAAATTCTTGCAAGTGCAGAGTCAGATTAGAAGAAGTCAGCATGGATTTAGTAAGGGGAGGTCGTGCCTGATAAACCTGTTAGAATTCTTTGAAGAGGTAACACCTAGGATAGACCAGGGAAATCCAGTGGATGTCTCTCTCTAGACTTCCAAAAGGCCTTTGATAGGGTGCCTCACGGGAGGCTGCTGAGTAAGATGACGGCCAATGTGTTCAAGGTCAGCTACTGGCATGGATTGAGGATTGGCTGTCTGACAGAAGGCAGAGAGTTGGGATAAAAGGTTCTTTTTCAGAATGGCAGCTAGTGAAAAGTGGTGTCCCGCAGGGTTCAGTGTTGGGGTTGCAGCTGTTCACTTTACATATTAATGGTCTGGATGAAGGGACTGGGAGCATTGTGGCGAAGTTTGCTGATGATACAAAGTTAGGCGGACAGGCAGGTAGTTCTGAGGAGGTGGGGAGGCTGCAGAGAGATTTAGACAGTTTAGGACAGTGGTCCAGGAAATGGCTGATGAAACTCAATGTGAGCAAATGCAAGGTTCTGCACTTTGGAAAAAAAATATAAACATGGACTATTTTCGAATCGGTGAGAAAATTCATAAAGCCAAAGTACTAAGGGATCTGGGAGTGCTAATCCAGGATTCTCTAATGGTTAACCTGCAGGCTGAGTCCATGATTAAGAAAGCAAATGTAATGTTGTCATTTATCTCAAGACGGTTGGAATATAAAAGCAGTGATGTGTTACTGAGACTTTATAAAGCTCTAGTTAGGCCCCATTTAGAATACTGTGTCCAATTTTGGGCCCCGCACCTCAGAAAAGACATACTGGCACTGGAGCATGTCCAGTAGAGATTCAGACGGATGATCCCTGTAATGGTAGGCCTAACATACCTGCTGCGCTTTTCCAGCAACACGTTTTCAGCTCTGATCTCCAGCATCTGCAGCCCTCACTTTCTCCTCTAACATACGATGAACAGCTGAGGATCCTGGGATTGTATTCATTAGAGTTTAGAAGGTCGAGGGGAGATCTAATAGAAACTTACAAGATAACTCATGACTTAGAAAGGGTGGACGCTGGGAATTTGTTTCCGTTAAGCGGGGAGACAAGGACCTGTGGGAACAGCCTTAGAATTAGAGGGGTCAATTTAGAACGAAAATGAGGGGACATTTCGTCAGCCAGAGAGTGGTGGCCCTATGGAATGCATTGCCACAAAGCACTGTGAAGGTTGGGATGTTAACTATCTTCAAGGCAGAGATTGATAAATTCTTGATCTCACAAGGAATTAAGGGATGGGGGAGAGTGCGGGTAAGTGGAATTGAAATGCCCATCAGCCATGATTGAATGGCAGACTCAATGGGCCGAATGGCCTTACTTCCTTATGGTCTTATGGAACATTGCAGCTGTTCCAGGTCGATGTGTTCTGCCGCACTTACTGATTTCACCAGGGCAGGGGTCAGCATCTATACTGTGTCTGGGGCAGGCATCAGCATTATTACTGTGCAGATGTTAGATTGTTTACTGTGCCCAAAACAGGAATCAGCATCTTTATTGTCCCCAGGACAGGGATTGGCAAATTTTTCTGTCTGCAGGTCAGCATCTTTCATAGTCCAGTACATGATAATCATCTTTATTTTACAGGCAAAAATTCCTGGATTCTATTTGGGATGAAAGACCTTTCTCCAAACTGTCCTGAGAGGAGACATTCACTGATGACTCATTCTTGCACAGCTCGCTGTTTTTTTCATTTGGATAGTTTAAGCAGACTCAACCACAGCCATCCAAAGTCAAGATTCTGCAGATGATCAAAATCCACTCTCAAAACAAAAAAAAACCTCAGCAGGATAAAAGTTATTGAGAGGAAATTCAATGACAAGTTCCAGTTGCTACCCCTTTATCTGAACCAGACAGTATCACTATTTAACCATCTACAAATTAGAACTGTGTCATGGAGAGGAGTAGAGGAGCAGGCTTCAGGGAGAATGGCCAACTCTTGCTGCTAATTATTATGTTGCATGGAAGAACGTGCTTTTTAATGAGAGATTTTGAGGCTGGAGTGACTAACTGACAGAGGGGATGACAGTAGAAGGCAACATTGTCTAACAATGAGAAGTTAATTACCAAATGAGAGAGGAAGAGAAGCAAAAACCAGGTTCAAAGGAGGACAAAATGTGATCAGCATTGCCAGTAACTGCTCTCTGTTGGAATGGGAGTCATAGACATTGCCTGACAATTTTGTCATGAATGTTGAGTGTGGAACCATCACCAGAGGGTCCAGGTATCCTTGGACACAATAGAAAGTGACAGAAGATGCAGCAACCAAGTGGCAAATGGTAGGTAAGCTTTTATTACAAAAGGGTTTGAAAATGAGTGAACTTTGCGGGAGGACTGTGAGCAGTTTCCGGGTGAGGGTCTGTCCTGGAGGATTCTGAGCAATTTCCGGGTGAGGGTCTGTCCTGGAGGATTCTGAGCAATTTCCGGGTGAGGGTCTGTCCTGGAGGACTGTGGGCAGTTTCCGGGTGAGGGTCTGTCCTGGAGGACTGTGGGCAGTTTCCGGGTGAGGGTCTGTCCTGGAGGATTCTGAGAAATTTCCGGGTGAGGGTCTGTCCTGGAGGACTGTGGGCAGTTTCCGGGTGAGGGTCTGTCCTGGAGGATTCTGAGCAATTTCCGGGTGAGGGTCTGTCCTGGAGGACTGTGAGCAGTTTCTAATAATGGGACTGACATGATCTAAATTGATTGCGACAAAGGTTCTCCAGACTGGCTTCTGGAAAGATACGATTTTTGAGGAAAAATCGAGTAAACTGGGCTTATTAAATTCTGTGGGATAAAATCAAACTCACCGTAGTACTACTGGACAACAGTGCTCTCTCTCATTAGAGTGACAAATCGTGGTATTTAAGCTGGCGGTCAGGCAAGGAAAGTAATTTGAAAATGAAAATCCTTCACGGTAACATCAGCAGATGCAGGATCGGTACCACTACATCCTGCTATTTGAACTAACCAACCATGAACCTGTGGAATTTCGAGGAATAGAAGGTGATCAAATTGATTTTTTTTAATGAATTCGCTTGACAGGAAAAATGCTGAGCAAATATTTCACCTGGCTCGGGAATCTAGGACCCAGGGCCACAGTTTCAGAATGAAGGGATGACCATTTCAGGTTGAGGTGAGGAGCAATTTCTTCACTCACACTGCTGTTAATCTGTGGAATTCTCTATTCCATGGTGCTGTGGATTCTCAACCATTTTGTGTTTCCAAATCAGGAATTGATAGGTTTTTGTACATCAGAAATGAATGGAAATGGGAATAGGAGAAAGTGAGGATTGCAGATTCTGAAGACCAGAGTTAAGAGTGTTGCTGGGAAAGCAGGTCAGGCAGCATCCGAGCAGCAGGAGAATTGATGTTTTGGGCATAAGTCTTTCATGAGGAATGAGGCCTGTGGGCCAGGGGCTGAGATATAAATGGGAGGGGGGCTGGGGTGGGTAGCTGAGAAAGCGATAGGTGGATGGAGGTGAGGGAGAAGGTGATGGGTCAGAGAGGGGTTGTGATGGACAGGGCCAGGGATGGGGAGTTGCCGAGATGGAAGCTTGGGACTGGGATAATGTAGGAGTAGGAGAAACGAGGAAGCTGTTGAAATCTATATTTAACCTGTGTGGTTGCAGGGTCCAAAGGCGGAATATGAGGCGTTTTTCCTCCAGGCATCGGGTGGTAATGGTTTGGTGATGGAGTCAGCTCAGGACCTGCATGTGCTTGACGGAGTGGGACGGGAAGTTGAAGTGTTCAGCCACGGGCGGTGGGGTTGGTGGGTGCGGGTGTCCCAGAGATGTTCTCTGAAACAATCCACAAGAAGGTGTCATGTCTCCCCTATGTAGAGGAGACCACACTGAGTGCAACGGATGACACTGACAGAGGTACAGGTAAATTTTCTGACCAATGAAGAAAGTTCCCTTGGGGCCTTGGATGGAGGTGAGGGGAGTGGTGTGGGCACCGGTTTTGCACTTCCTGTGGTGGCAGGGAAAGATACCATAAGTAGGATGTGGGCTGGTGGGAGGGGAGGGGTGTGGACCTGATGAGGGAGTCACAGAGGGAATGAACTCTCCAGAATGCTGATAGGGGTAGGGAGGGAAATATATCTTTGGTGGTGGGGTCCGTTTTGAAGGTGGCAGAAGTGGCAGAGGATGATGCGATGTATGCGGAGGTTAGTGGAGTCGAAGGTGAGGACCAGGTGGTTTCTGTCCTTGCTGCATTGGGAGGGGTGGGGTTCAAGAGCGGTGGTGCATGAGGTGGAGGAGATGCGCTGGAGGGCATCATCAACCATGTCGGAAGGGAGGTTGCGATCATGGAAGAAGACGACAAAATGGGAATAGTTTGAGAAAGTAGAACTGAGGTAGAAGACAGGAGGAACAAGCTGAATGGATGTTTACTGCTCCCATTTCTGCTGCTCATTAAACATCAGTCTGGATCCCTCATGCTGCAGAGTTAAATGTGGGCAGATAGTTTCTTTATAAAGGTACGAGCGTAATCAGAATTATCTCGCAGTTCAGTTTTAATGGGGAGAATGACTTCAGAAAACAAGGAACAAATATGCTACGGTCAGTCAGTGATTCACTGTTAATCAGCACCAATGGATGCTGAGTATCACATCAGGAAGCAGAGTCTGAGGTTCCTTAAATGTCTGACAGGTATTGTTATAAACTGGATGTGGACCCCCATGAGAACTAAAACCAAAACACCCAGCTAGAAGCACCTCACTTTGTAATCTATTAAAAAGCAGTGTGAAGTGGTGTAATCTGTTTTAAGCAATTTCTAGTGGTTAAAGAATATAATTCCCTAACATTCACTTAAAAAAAACAATTAACAACTCATTTGTCTAGCTCCAAGTGAAAAGATTAACTATTGACAGACCGACTCATTCCCCTGTAATTACTGACTATTCCCAAATAATGCAAGATTCCAATGGTTTGCTGTTGCTATAAAATACACATTCCATACACATATCAAAACAATACAATTTAGCCTCTCGAAATTACACCTAGGTTATGTGGTCCTCCAGAAATTTCTATAATCTTCTTCTGACATTTTCCTCTGCCCAAAATGCCTTCTCCAACATCGGTACCCATGCTATTTAGATTGTGCTTTCTCTAACATATAGGCGACTGTGACAGCCAATTTCTCTCGAGAGCTGAGGACTTTTTTTTGAAAATATATTTATTAGCAATTTTGTTTTAACTTTACAAACATATAAAATTATTGAAGAATACAATCAATAACAAATATCAGTGTAATAAAAAGAAAACAAAACACAAATTACAACACAACTACTGTCTACTAACTACTAACCTACCCAATAATACAAAACAAACCCTAACACTGTGCAAAGCAACACCAATAAATAAGTAAATAACTAATAGATCAAAAAAGAGTAAAGCAAAAAAAAAAACAATGCAGAACAGCTATGCTCGCGCAAAGCTCCCAAACAGAGGAAAGGGAGCATTGTATATACACCCATATTAACTCAGGAGACCCCTCCAGGGCCCAGGGATTGACAAACCTAACCATCCTGGTTAAACAAATGCCCTAGTTAAGATAGCTGACAAATCTATATCCAAATACCTCAAGTAGGCCTTATACTATAGGCCTACTTGAGGCCTATAGTATAGGACTTTTAGATCAAGTAGATTGGATGGGGCGGTGTTTGTGCAGTGTGTCCAGGAAGCTTTTCTAACGCAGTATGTAGATTGTCCAACCAGAGGGGAGGCCATATTGGATTTGGTACTCGGTAATGAACCGGGACAAGTGGTGGGCTTGTTAGTGGGTGAACATTTTGGTGATGGTGACCACAATTCTGTGACTTTCACCTTGGTTATGGAGAGAGATAGGTGCACACAACAAGGTAGATTTTATAATTGGGGGAAGGGAAATTACGATGCTGTAAGGCAGGATTTGAGGAGCATACGTTGGGAGCATAGGCTGTCAGGGAAGGATGTGGTGGAAATGTGGAACTCT
>NC_057739.1:46424575-46428079 GCF_004010195.1 Chiloscyllium plagiosum
ATGAAGATGATAGGGCAGAGAAGAGGGTGGGGGAAGGTAGCAAAGAGTACAATGCTACCCCATGAGGGTGGGAATGAAGGTGATAGGTCAGAGAGGAGGGTGGAGCGGTTAGATAGGAAGGGAGATTGACAGATAGGACAGGGCATGGGGACAGTGCTGAGCTGGAAGGTTGGAACTGGGGTAAGGTGGGGGGGAGGGGAAATGAGGAAACTGGTGAAGTCCACATTGATGCCCTGGGGTTGAAGCGTTCTGAAGCGGAAGAAGAGGCGTTCTTCCTCCAGGCGTTGGATGGTGAGGGGGCGGAGTGGAGGAGGCCCACTGGTTCTTACCCCGGCTCCCTGTTCGCGGCCTTTGACCAGGGCACCAGTAATAAGAACCCTGCTCGCAATGCCAATTGTGAGGAAAATCACCAGCCTCAGAGTCAGAGTCGGGGTTCAACAACAGAGTTTATTGTACATGGAAATACCGGAGCACTGGAGAGAGAACGACACCAACAGCACAGTGGTCAGCTTCGAGTCCTCTCTCCATATTGTGATCTGTCAGCCATCTTATGTGTCCGTGTGCCTTGTGTCACCCTGCCCTGTGCCACCTCCCACTTCAAGTAAAAACTGTATCTTGCAATCGCGAGCATAAGAGTGGTATTTCTGTGTTTCAAATATAGGACTGACTGTGTGTATATCCTACTGTCTCTCTTTCTGTCAGATTCTTGCAGACTGGCTCAGGTCTGTTAGGTTCAGTGAAACCTTTGAAACCTTTGTATCTGAAATATGCATTGGCTAACTATGAACTCTTCTTCTCAAAGTCCATGCAATGTGAATAGCTGGGCCTTGTACCCAGGTGTAAAGGCCAATTTTGTACCCTGCAAACACAGTGAGTGATTCAGGTCTGGAATACACTGCCTGGAATCGTGGTGGAGACAGGTTCAATTGAAGCATTCAAGAAGGCATTGGATAATTGTTTCTGTTTAAATAACATCCAAGGGTATGGGGAGAATGACAGTAAAGCACAATGCTCATATGGAGAGCTGGTGCAGCCACATTGGGCTGAATGGCTTCTTTCTGTGATTCTCTCAGTCCCATTCAATCTTGGAATTAAACAGATAATTTAAAGTATAACTGTTTATAAAATATGACATTGCTAAAACGTCCTTGTGATACTGGGAATTTTCTCATCTACCCTTTGTCAGTAATGATGCTGTTCACATTATTTACAGGTATAAAGAATTTGTACCTTCTCAGCAAGTTTCTTGACTTGAGCCTCTCTTGTGAACAAAGGAACCAAGTTCCCAGGCTTGTTGCCAGGCAGAAATTAGTACAGCTTTGATGAGTCCCTTCATTCCTTCAATTTATACTAAATTCAAAAGATAACCTCAAAACATAACAACCATATAAATATTGTACTTGGAGCATGAAAGGTACAGAAACTCAGTTCTGTGCCTCCAAATTATGCAGGTGGATAGAAAATTATGTGCAGGAAAGAAAACCTACATTTATACCTGGGCCCAGCTACGGTTACTTATGGCCCATCAATTCAAGTCTGAATGTTTTCATAGTTTGCTGCATATGGATACAAGTTTCTTCTGAGGGCTCCTGAATGGTACTGATCACTATCAGGAAACAGTCTAACCAATACTTGGAATACTGCGTCCAGTTCTGGTCGCCCTGTTATAGGAAAGAGGTGGATGCTTTGGAGAGGGTTCAGAGGAGGTTTACCAGGTTGCTGCCTGGACTGGAGGGCTTATCTTATGAAGAGAGGTTGACTGAGCTCGGACTTTTTTCATTGGAGAAAAGGAGGAGGAGAGGGGACCTAATTGAGGTATACAAGATAATGAGAGGCATAGATAGAGTCGATAGCCAGAGACTATTTCGCAGTGCAGAAATTACTAACATGAGGGGTCATAGTTTTAAGCCGGTTGGAGGAAAGTATGGAGGGGATGTCAGAGGCGGGTTCGTTATACAGAGAGTTGTGAGAGCATGGAATGTGTTTCCAGCAGCAGTTGTGGAGGCAGGGCCATTGGGGACATTTAAGAGACTCCTGGACATGCATATTGTCACAGAAATTTGAGGGTGCATACATGAGGATCAGTGGTCGGCACAACATCGTGGGCTAAAGGGCCTGTTCTGTGTTGTACTGTTCTATGTTCTATCTTTTAACTGCGTAGCACGTGTCCTATTATAGATTGAGATTAGATTAGATTACATACAGTGTGGAAACAGGCCCTTCGGCCCAACAAGTCCACACCGCCCCGCCGAAGCGCAACCCACCCATACCCCTACATTTACCCCTTACCTAACACTACGGGCAATTTAGCATGGCCAATTCACCTGACCTGCACATCTTTGGACTGTGGGAGGAAACCGGAGCACCCGGAGGAAACCCACGCAGACACGGGGAGAACGTGCAAACTCCACACAGTCAGTTGCCTGAGGCGGGAATTGAACCCGGGTCTCTGGCGCTGTGAGGCAGCAGTGCTAACCACTGTGCCACCGTGCCGCCCACTTTCGAGCATTCTCCAATGTTTCAGAAGAGACCTCCACTCCTAACTCTTGCTCCCAGATCTCACGTAATCGGTTAATATCCTGCCAGGCCCTGCCACCTAGCAGGCAATAGAGGGCACTAACCGAAAGGGTGCTTGTGGAATGTAGCAACAACCCCTCGGTATTGGACTTACAGGGCTTAGTGAGTAGTGTAGTTTTCTTCTGGATGAATTCCCTAACCTGAAAAAAACTGAAACGATCTCTGCTGGGCAACCCGTATTTGTGGCTCAGTTGCTCAAAAGACATCATAACCTCCACCTCAAACAAGTCTCCCACACTAGGAACTCCTCTCGATGCCCATAGTTTGAACCCTGAGTCCATCATTCCTGGTCGGAACCCTGGCATGGCAACTAGAGGCGTAAGTGGCAAATTATTGGATAAGCAACCCTCACTCTGACGCATTGCCATCCATGCCTTGACTATACTAATGACAATGGGGTTCCGGCAGTGGTCCATAACTGTCCTCATCTTATCCATGAACAACAGGTTAATAAGAGGGCACTTTGCCTGGGAGGCCTCAATATCCAGCCATATTGAGTTTGGATCCTTACCTACCCAATCACAGACAAAGGACAGCAGAGAACTCAATTGATACCTCCTGATGTCTGCGATCAACTTCTCCCCCTCCTTGAGGCAACTGCAATTTAGTAAGTTTGATGAGGGGCCGGCCACGATGCCAGACAAAGGAACCAAACCACCCCATAAGCTTCCGCAGCATTGACCTGGGAAACTGTATAGGGAGCATATGCATGGGATAAAGCAAACGAGGAAGAACATTCATCTTAATGAGAGATATTCGGCCCAGCCATGAAATTGGAAGAGCCTCCCATCTCTGGAGATCTCGCCTAATATTGTCGAGCAAGTGAGCAAAGTTAGTCCGAAATAACAGATCAAACTTGGGGGTAGTAAAAATGCCTAGGTATCAGAACCCTGCCCGTGACCACTTAAAAGGGAACTTAGGGCCACC
>NC_057739.1:46428415-46432165 GCF_004010195.1 Chiloscyllium plagiosum
GCCAGGATCTTGGACAGAATCTTGAAATCTGAATTTAATAGAGAGATGGGCCTGTATGAGGCACAATCCTCAGGAACCTTCCCCTTCTTAAGAATTAAGGAAATATTAGCTTCTCTCAAAGATGGTGGTAGGCATTCATGCATATAGGAGTGATTGTACATCTCCCTGACATCGGCCATGGCAGAATCCCTATAAAGCCCTCATAAACCTCTCCCGGAAGACCATCAGGGCCAGGCACTTTCCCACTCTGAAGTTGCCTAGCTGCCTCCTGTATTTCCTGAACTGTCAAGGGGGCATTAAGGAGAGAGGCCTGTACCAAGGTTACCCCTGGGAGGTCCAAGTTCTTAAAAAAGGGCTCAATTTTAGCCCTCCTGTCTTCACAACTTTCAAACCGATACAATTCAGAATAAAAGCTCCGAAAAGCCTCATTAATCATTTTAGCATGGTATGTAAGGACCCCGGCGCTGTCTCTGATTGTAGTAATGGACTGGGGAGCACACTTTTTCCTAGTCAGGTACACTAAATACTTCCCTGGCCTATCCCCACATTCGAACAGCCTTTGTCTAGCAAAAGCAAGTTCTTTCTTTGCGTTTTGTGTCAGTATTGAATTCAAGGCAGCCCGGAGGGCCGTGATCCACTGTGGCTTAGTCACCGAAAGCCGCGCAAAATGTGCTGCGCGGCGGCTTTCAACCACATCTCAAGTAGACTCTGCTGTTCCTCCTTCTGTCATTTCCAGCTAGCCGAATAGGAAATAGCTAATCCCCTAGCAAAGGCCTTAGCAGTCTCCCATAGGACTACTAGGCATGCCTGATAGTCAAGAATTCCTGAAACTCCTTCAAAACGTATTCCACAAATTTGGAATCCTTAAGGAGAAAAGGGTCCAAACACCAGTGCCATAAACCTAGCCCTTCACTCTTGGCCTTAACCTCCAAATATACCACCACATGATCAGAGATAGCTATATTCCCAATTTTACAACCCATAATCAAATCCAGAAGGGCCGAGGGAGCCAGAAAGAGATCAATCATCGTGTGACATTTATATGAGTGAAAAAAAGGTGAAGTCCCTGCCGGTAGGGTGAAAACATCTCCAAATATCCCCCAACTCCTCGCATAAGTCAACCACCTGATTCGCCTGCAAAGAAATAGTTGGGGGACTCTTGTCCACTGTCAGATCCAAAAGACAATTAAAATCCCCCCCGCTATAATAATGTGCTGTGTTCCAAAGGCACTCAGCTTAGAGAAAGCACTAATCAAAAATTTGAGGGGATGCATTGGAGGACAGTAGACATCTAAAATGCCATATTCCTCCCCATGTATCAGGGCTTTAAGTATGACAAACCATCCCTGCTCATCTTTCACCTGCTCTAATAATGTGAACAAAAGATTTTTCTAGATAAGTACTGCCACTCCCCTACTTTTAGTAGTAAAGGATGAAAAGAACACACGGTCATAACCCCCCTGTTGTAATTTCAGGTGTTCCCCATCATCAAGATGGGTTGCCTGCAACAAAACAAAATCAAATCTCTTAAGGTTAGAAAGCACTTTTTTTTCCTTTTAACAAGCAAATGACTTCCCTTAATGTTCCAGGTGCACCATTTAATAAGACACTTAGCTATATCCCCTTTCAGAGACCCTTGAACCCCTGGGAGGGAGAACCCTGCTTACAAAGCACCGAGCACAAGTAAATAAAGACTCATAGAGTCGAAAAACTTTATAAACAACTATTACTACCAAAAAAACTACAAAGAAAACCAACTATAAAACCTTGAATGGAAGACCCTTTCCCCTGCCCATAGGGGGCACTCACCATACACATCCCCTCCTTCACAGCTTTTTCAAACCCGGACTGTGCCCCAGCCTTAGGCCAGAAAAAAAACAAGGAGATGATCCTTAAATCAACAGAAAAAAGACAAAGTCAGGATGAACGCTCCACTCATCCCTGGCTTCATGTCACCCCAACTTGTGACTAAAAGAGAAACAGAACAAACAAAAAAAGGGAGACAACAAAGAACATCCACAAAATTTCCCATCAGAAAACCCAGTTATTAAAGAAAATAGGAACAACTTATTTGAAGTTTTTTCCCCCTTTCCAAAAAAGAAATTATTAGGGAGAAAGAAATGAATAACACAAGGAAGCGAAAACATGGGAAAAGAAGGAAAAGAGAACAAACATTAACCAGGCCAGTCCATCTATTTTAAAGTGTCTACAAAGTTTTTAGCTTTATCCGCTGAGTCAAATGTATGAACTGAGTCCACGTGGCTGAAACGGAGCACTGTGGGGTATCTCATGGGGTACTGGATGCCCAGGTTCCTTGGCCTCTTTTTAACTTCATCAAAGGACTTCCTCTTTCGAATTACAGCTGCAAATCCTGGAAAAACATGATTTTTGACCCCTTGTGCAGCAGTGCCTGCGGATCTTTTCCCAGGGATCTGGAAACTTCTATGACTTTTTGCTTGTCCTTATATGAGTGGAAGTGCACTAGGACTGAGTGGGGGGCGCTGCACTGGGCCTGACCTGTGCACTGTAACCAGATAAGCCCTTTCAATTTGCACTCGATGTGAAGGCCCAAAAGCTTCAGCAGCCAGCTTTCAAACAAGCTGACTGGCTGATCACCGCTGGTATCATTTTGTATGAGCTAGCTGGGTTCTTAGTCATCATAATGTAGATACGTTGCCACAATTTTCTTTTTCAGTTAGGAACTTACAGGGTTGCTTTGCCTAGTGCTGTAAAGAGAAGCCTCTAAGTAGTTTAGCAAGAAGAGGCTGTTATTGCAACTGAGTACAAATTACACTGGTATGATTGACATTTTTATAAAGACTGCCAGTTCTAGATGATAGGTCTATCTCCTCTGAAATCCAGTTCTGCTTTTACCAACTCAAATCCTGATGACATTATCAGATTGGATGGAATTTAAAGCAGTCTTCTTATTAACTCTTTACAACCATTAGTGAGCTCTTCTGAAATGAGGCACTCTTTTTTTTTTAAATTAGAAATAGTTCCTTTGACAGATAGATGTTTCATCCCACCCTTCCTCCCTAATTGGCTGGGAATCCTGGAGACCGGCTATTAATCAGTTTGCTATAGTAGACACATACATCAAAGGAACAAGTTCTGAACTTAAAAATGGTCTTGTCACTGTTTCCAGAAAATAAGTAGTAAGATTCTACTCAGAGTGAGTACATTAGTTAACTGTGGAGGGTAACAAATTCACATTTTGAAGCAACATTCATCGTAGAACAAAGACTCCCTGGCTGAATATTACACTCCTGAGTCCAAAGCCAGAGGACAATGTAGCATCCCAACGACAATCCTACAACTGAGCTTGGCCACTTCAGGACAGACCAGGAGGGACTAAAGACGTTTTGATTTCTGTACATTTTTAAAAATCAACACTTTGCTCCCTTTTCACTTTCAATTTATTTCTATAACAAGTTATAGCTATATGCAACAGTGGAATAACAAAAGCAATACAGAACTGAAATAAATTCTTGACAAGTATAATGTGATGCTGCCTCTACCAAGGTAATAAATTTCAACATGGGAGATTATTGTATGTCAGGGATTTTAAAAAAGTAAATATCATTACACTTCTGCTCATTTCAAAACATCAATTTGAGCTGTTTTTACATGTTGTCATTGAAAGAGATGTACAATGAAGAAATAAGAGAGAGTTACAAGTAGACACAAATATATACCAACAGCTGCAAACTTCAATTATTTTCTTCCAAAGAAACATGCCAAAAAAAA
>NC_057739.1:46432756-46450040 GCF_004010195.1 Chiloscyllium plagiosum
TCCCCACTCCCACCCTCCTCTAGCTTATCTCTCCATGCTTCAGGCTCTCTGCCTTTATTCCTGATGAAGGGCTTTTGCCCGAAACGTCGATTTTGCCTGTCCTCGGATGCTGCCTGAATTGCTGTGCTCTTCCAGCACCACTGATCCAGAATCTGGTTTCCAGCATGTGCAGTCATTGTTTTTACCTTGGCTGCTCACCTTCCTCACCTTCAGGGAGCCCGACAATTTGGAGATTTGTCCTCCAACCTCAATTTTCGAGATCATCGATATGGTCTCGCAAGGCCTGCACCTCTCGAAGTAGCACCTGGATCCGACTGGATTAGAATTCTATCGCAGCTTCTGAGGCCTTAGTTCAATCCTCCATCCTCTCCCCAAGGCCCTGGATCTCCTGCTCATGCTTCTGCAGCATGGATTCATTAGGTTGGACCTGGGCACGAATCTCCCCATGGATCCCCTCAATCACAGCCTCAACTTTCAAGCTAAGTCTCTCCATCGCCGCAGCCAATTCCTGTGAGTCTGTCAGGTCCCCAGGGATTCAGGAGAGGCTGCTGCTGCTGCAGTCTCTGGTGGGGTAGGTGCTGCAGGGCAGTGTCCTGCCTGCTGCTGTTTGCTTGCTCCTTTTCCCTTTGGCATCCTTCCCACTCCCAAATATTAACAAATATGTGTTCTGTTTGCTCTACATAGCCAACAAAGAGACAACCAACACATTCCTCGCGGGGTAGGTGCTGCAGGGCAGTGTCCTGCCTGCTGCTGTTTGCTTGCTCCTTTTCCCTTTGGCATCCTTCCCACTCCCAAATATTAACAAATATGTGTTCTGTTAGGTTTTAAATTAATAATTCCATCACATGAGTTGGCCAGGGATGGCAAAAAACACCAGTGTGCCTTGGCTGTTAGGCAGAACTGTCCACAGTTCTACAGAATCGCCGCCATCTTGCAGAGTCTAAGCTGAGGACATTACATTACATTACAGTGTGGAAACAGGCCCTTCGGCCCAACAAGTCCACACCAACCCGCCGAAGCGTAACCACCCATATCCCTACATTTACCCCTTACCTAACACTACGGGCAATTTAGCATGGCCAATTCACCTGACCTGCACATCCTTGGACTGTGGGAGGAAACCGGAGCACCCGGAGGAAACCCACGCAGACACGGGGAGAACGTGCAAACTCCACACAGTCAGTCGCCTGAGGCGGGAATTGAACCCAGGTCTCTGGCGCTGTGAGGCAGCAGTGCTAACCACTGTGCCACCGTGCCGCCCATTTGTGGAGTCAAAAATCACCAGATTGAAATGCAATTGTCTTTTAGTTTCAAAGTGCTTGGATTAAAATAATTGGCTGATTCCAGCTAGTTGTCAAAACATTAAAACAAGCCTAAAATTTCCAATCAGATAGCCAATTGATAGATGTTTCAATTTCAGAACTGTCTACAATCTATAGATGATAACAGATTTTTTTTTGCATAAATCTCTAAGCTTATAAAAATACTATATCTCTTAAAGGGACCACACACGCTTAGCATCCCCCCAACCCCCAACATCATTTTTACAAATTCTAGCTTCCTGCCTTCCACGTCACTTTACACAACTTTATAGCAGTCTATCAAACCGATCAGGGTGAGATTCCCAACATTCAGACCTTAAAAGTATCATTTTGCCTGTCAATTTCAAGCTGCAGGACTGGACTGTGGTAGCTTATTGATCAGCTTCAATTTGATATTGATCCTTAACAGGATTTCAGTTAAAAATAACATGTAGACATAATGGTCTACTTACACATGACATTGTGGTGACACCATTAAAGAACAGGGAATCAGTCTCCCATTGAGTGAAAAACTGAGTCCTGGATGTGAATATCAGCAGAATCCAATACTTGCTGTTACAGCTAACTTAGGAGAAAGTGAGGACTGCAGATGTTGGTGAGTCAGAGTTGAAGAAGTGTGACACTGGAAAAAGCACAGGAGATCAGGCAGCATCTGAGGAGCCAGGGCGTTGACATTTCAGGCATAACCCTTCTTCAAGACTGGGGAGGGGGAAGGGGAAGGGGACTGAGAAATAAATGGGGGAGGGGGTTGAAGGTGAGGATGGAGATGATAAAGGAGATGGAAAGCCCGTCAAAATAAATGCGTCTGCTCTAGAGATAAGGACTTAGTTTTAAAAATTTGATTAATATCATTTTTCTCACAAACAGGTAGCTAGACATGTGATGAGTACAAATGTCACAACGACACAGTCATTAATGTTATTGCCTCTCCGTGCCAGAAATCGATGTTGAATTCCAGCTTCGGGTAACTATGTGGAGTTTACACATTCTCCCTGTGTCCATATGGATTTTCCGGGGGCTCCAGATTCCTCCTACAATGCAAAGATGTGCAGGTTAGGTGGATTAGCAATGCTAAATTATCCAGAGTGTCCAGGGATGTGTAGATAAGGTGAAATAGCCAAGTGAAATGCAGGGTTACAGGGATAGATTCGGGGTATGGGTCTGGGTGAAATGCTGTTTGGAGTGTCATATGCATTTGAGGGGCAGAATGGCATGTTTCCACACTCCACAGATTCTATGACTATCTAATGGTCATTAGAAAGAAGCTCAGAAACATGGTTTGGATCTAGATAACAGTAGCTTCAAAAAACAACCACTAAAGTTACTTATAAATTAACTGGTGACAAACCAGGAGATCTCTTTTCATACAGTACTCAGGTGGACAACCTTTTACCCACTGAATATGTTGATGTATTGAATTGAATTTATTTTCATGGTACTTATTTTACCAAGGCACAGCGAAAAGCTTTGTCTTGCAAGCGATACAGGCAGATCACAGAGTTAAGTAGCATAGATAAGTAAATAAGTAAACAGTAGCAAAAACAAAAACACAGGTACAGGCGAATGTTAAGAATTTGAGAGTCCATTCAGTATTCTAACAACAATAGGGTAGAAACTGTTTCGAAACCAGCTGGTGCATGTTCAGGCTTCTGGTAGAGGTTGTTGAAAAACATTACCAGGGTGGGATGGATCTTTGAGATGCTGGCGGCATTTCCTTGACAGCGGGCCTGGTAGACGGATGCTATAGATGGGAGGTTGGCCTTTGTGATTGTCCGGGCCGAGTTCACCACTCTCTGTAACAGTCTCCGATCTTGAATGGTACAGTTGTCATACCAGGTGGTGATACATCCAGACAGAATCCTCTCGATGGCATACCTATAAAAGTTGGCAAGGATATTCACTGTCAGCTGCCTGTTGGGCCTTTGTAAGCAGTGCGTCCACATGAAGAGTTCAAGAAAGCCCGTTGTTGATGACCACTCCCAGAAGCTTGACACTCTCCACTTGTTCCACCTCTTGTGCTGTTAATGTGTAACAGGGCATGAGTAACATCCCACCGAAAGTCAATAATGAGTTCCTTGTTTTGCCGGCAATGAGAGCTAGGTTGCTCTCAGTACACCATTTTTCCAGATCTTCCACCACCCATCTGTAGTCCATTTTGTCGCCATCTGAGATTTGACTGATTATAATGGTGTCATCAGCGATTTCGTAAATGGCATTAGTCTGGTATTTGGTGATGCAGTCATGGATATACAGTGAGTACAGTAGGGGGTGAGTATGCACCCCTGGGGAGCTCCAGTGTTGAGTGTTATCGTGAGGATGAAATACTGTCCTCAGTCTTCACTGATTGTGGCCTGTGGGTTAGGAAACTGAGGATCCAGTTGCAGAGAGTGGGGCTTAGTCTGAGATCACAAAGTTTAATAATCAGTCTCAAGGAGATAATAGTGTTGAAGACTGAACTATATGGAATGAGTAGGATTCTTACGTAGCTGTTCTTGGTGTCAAGACGTTCTAGGGAGGAGTGATGGGCAAGCGATACGACATCTGACATGGATTGGTTGGTCTGTTAGGCAAATTGGAGTGGATCAAGAGTAGTGGGGAGGCTGGAGTTGATTAATGCCATGACCAACCACGTATAGTGATGATGTGATTATTTACAAAACCTACCTTACAGTTACACAATTGTTATTAACATTTTACTGACAATTGAATTGAGCAGGGATCAATAACATCAGCATCAGTGGCTCAAAGACCATGGTTCATTCCTTGGTATAAATCAGAGCAAAATCCTTCAACTGTGGTTCTTTGTGAATTTGCTGGTGTGCTATCAGTCTGGATGGCCGAGTGAATCCCTTCCCACACTCAGAGCAGGTGAATAGTTTCTCCCCCCTGTGAACTCGCTGGTGTCTCAATAGGTTAGATGAGCAAGTGAATCCTTTCCCACACTCCGAGCAGGTGAATGGTCTCATCCCAGTGTGAACTCGCTGGTGTCTCAGCAGAGAGTTCAAATCAACGAAGCCTTTCCCACACACAGAACAGATCAATGGTCTCTCTCCTGTGTGTACTCGCTGGTGTTTAAGCAGCGTCGATGAGTGACTGAATCCTTTCCCACAATCAGAGCAGGTGAATGGTCTCTCCCCAGTGTGAACCCGTTGGTGTATCAACAGGCTGGATGACTGAGTGAATCCTTTCCCACACTGGGAACAGGTGAATGGTCTCTCTCCAGTGTGAACTCGCTGGTGTTTCAACAGACTGGATGACTGAGTAAATCCTTTCCCACAATCAGAACAGGTGAATGGTCTCTCCCCAGTGTGAACTCTCTGGTGTTTAAGCAGGCCAGATGACTGAATGAATCCTTTCCCACAAATGGAGCAGGTGAATGGCTTTTCTCCAGTGTGGACTCGTTGGTGTTCCTTCAGGTTGGATGACTGAGTGAATCCCTTCCCACAAGCAGAGCAGATGAATGGCTTCTCTCCAGTGTGACTGCGTTGGTGAGTTTCCAGTTGGCATGCGTAAAGAAATCTCTTCTCACAAATCCCACATTTCCATGGTCTCTCCCTAGTCTGACTGTGTTTGGACATGTTAGATGAACCTTCATACACGATACTGTTTGTTCCTAGTGTGAATGGTGCTTTTTCCTCCTCTGTCCAAAATCCTGAGATAATTAGGTAATTACAAAAAGATTCTGGATTAGTGGTGCTGGAAGAGCACAGCAGTTCAGGCAGCATCCAAGGAGCTTGGAAGTTGACGTTTCAGACAAACGCCCTTCATCAGGAATAAAGACAGTGAGCCTGAAGCGTGGAGAGATAAGCTTGAGGAGGGTGGGGGTGGGGAGAAAGTAGCATAGAGTACAATGGGTGAGTGGATGAAGGTGATAGGTCAGGGAGGAGAAGGTGGAGTGGATAGGTGGAAAAGGAGATAGGCAAATAGGACAAGTCCGGACAAGTCATGGGGACAGTGCTGAGCTGGAAGTTTGGAACTAGGGCGAGGTGAGGGAAGGGGAAATGAGGAAACTGTTGAAGTCCACATTGATGCCCTGGGGTTGAAGTGTTCCGAGACGGAAGATGAGGCGTTCTTCTGCCAGGCATCTGGTGGTGAGGGAGCGGTGGTGAAGGAGGCCCAGGACCTCCATGTCCTCGGCAGAGTGGGAGGGGGAGTTGAAGTGTTGGGCCACAGGGCGGTGTGGTTGATTGGTATGGGTGTCCCGGAGATGTTCCCTAAAGCGCTCTGCTAGGAGGCGCCCAGTCTCCCCAATAAAGAAGGAGGCCATCTGGTGTGTTCTGTGGCGGAACTGATCCTCCTGGGAGCAGATGAGGCGGACGAATTAGGAATACGGGATGGCATTTTTGCAAGAGGTAGGGTGGGAGGAGGTGTAATCCAGGTAGCTGTGGGAGTCGGTGGGTTTGTAAAAAATGTCAGTGTCAAGTCGGTCGTCATTAATGGAGATGGCAAAACGAGGGAGTAAAGTTTTACATTGAGAATGTGATCTTTAAGTAGAGTGTAAGTGGTGACCTAATCATAGAATCCTTACTGTGTGAAAACAGGCCATTCGGCCCATCAAGTTCACACTAACCCTCCAAAGAGCATCCTACCCTTTATTTCCAATGGCTAACCCACACATTCCTGGATACTACAGGCAATTTAGAATGACCAATTCACCGAACCTACACATCTTTGTACTGTGAGAGGCAACTGAAGCAACCAGTGAAAACCCACACAGACATGGGAATAACATGCAAATTACACACAGGCAGTCACCTGAGGGTGGAATTGAACTTGGGTCCATAGCTCTGTGAGGCAGTAGTGCTAACCATTGAGCCACCATGCTACTATAACAGAGGCATTCAAAATTATAGTGGTGGATAGAACAAGAGAGAAGCTATCTTTCCTGGCAAGTAGATCAGTAAACAAAAATCATAGATTTAAAATAATTGGCAAAAGAGCTAGGTGAGATATTTCTTCATGGAGATATTTATTGAGATCTGGATGTACTAGTTGAAAGTGTGGTAGAATCACATGAAATAGGAGGTTTGAGTTGGCAGTTTGACATGTGCTTAAAAAGAGCTAATTTGCAGGGAAAGAGCTGAGAAACTGGAGTGTCGAATTTAATTGGATAGCTGGCACAGACAGATGGGTCAAGTGAACTCCTTCTACTATCTATGATTCTAGGACTCTATCAGTAAAGTGTTTTAACTGGAGTCTGGTTAAGACACAAATCCAATTTCTGGACAAGGGCACCCATGAAGAGAGGAATAATTGATTGGATATTACAATGTCCTGATGTAACACAGCCAACACAGCAGGATTCGCTGTTGTACATTTAGGATTTGGAATATGATATCAGATTTCAAACTTTCATGTTGCCCAAAATCAAATAATCCTAAATAAGATAAATTTAAAAAGATAATCTACCAATGAACATTGCTTGATAACCATTTAACTTTTAGGTAACCAGAAAGTAAAAATGCATAGCAACACCATACATCTTTACTTAACATTTCTTTAGTATTTTTATTCCCAGTGTGCAAATATAACATTCTGGAATGATTATCACAAAAAGCACAGTAATGTTATTAAGTGCACAGCTGTAATGAGTTTCAACTTAATATGCCCTCCTCTAGCTTATCTCTCCACGCTTCAGGCTCACTGCCTTTATTCCTGATGAAGGGCTTTTGCCCGAAACGTCGATTTCGAAGCTCCTTGGATGCTGCCTGAACTGCTGTGCTCTTCCAGCACCACTAATCCAGAATCTGGTTTCCAGCTTCTGCAGTCATTGTTTTTACCTATTACAAAAAGATTAACTGTTAGATCAGTGTGGTTTTGTTTTAATACTATGATTGCAAATCAACCTTTCAAACAGCAAAAAAAATGCAGTGAGTAAGATGTTATGAAGTTGAAGGTGGGTATTGTACCTTTAAGAGAGTGAATGAGAGACAGTTAACAGAAGGGTTCACTGTCATGTTGTAACAGAGGTTCTGAATTTGAAGATGTTTCCCAAATTTGGCAAGAAAGTTTACAAAGACAGAGGAAGGACATATTTTTAGAATTAGTAAATAGACTAGAGTTGGGTTTAACAAGCGATGAAAGGATAGCTGAAATTGTAATGAAGTTGGTTGAGCACTTAGGGTGTATGAGAGAAAAAGACAAGTGCAGTAGAGTTACTAAATTGCGATTGAGGCAAATGGAGTTAGAACATAAAGAAAGAGAAAGAAGAGTCATGAAAGTAGAAAGAGAGGGAGAGGAAAAAGCAAGGGAGAGAAGGTTCTTAGCTGAGCAAAGTGAGAATTTGAACTTCAGAAGTTGCGAATTAGTCACGAAAGTCAAGTTAACAGGATGAAGATGAAGGGAGAAGGCTATGATATATACAAAAATGTTAAAACATTGCCACATTTTGATGAGAAAAATGTCAAAGCCGTCTTTATTTCATTTGAAAAACTGGCTAGATAGTGGTCAGAGAACTTGTGGATAATGCTAGTTCAGACTAAGCTGGTAGACAGAGCTAGTGAGGAATTTGCAGTGTTGCCAGATGAGGGGTCAAAAGATTATGCAGATGTCAAACAGGCTTATGAATTGGTACCAAAAGCGTATAGACAAATGAATATGAATTGGTGCATAAGGTAAAATTTAGCTTCAGACAAGAATTTCATCCTGAGAGGGATAGAAATTATGAGAAGGGGAGATCCTGAACTACAAAACAGAGTAAAGCACACTGGTAATAGTTGACCAGTAGTGAAAAAAAGAAGCCCAAGAAGCTGAAAAGGAGGTGAAAGACCTTGGGTGCTTCCACTCTGGTAAAATGGGATACGAAAATTCACAGTGCTGGTCATTAAAGAAAGGCACTATGGGAAATGATGTTGTAAAAGACGCTAAGCCAGTGGATTAGTGAAGGTAGTAAATGAAACATGTGGACAGCATGGTGGCACAGTGGTTAGCACTGCTGCCTCACAGCGCCAGAGACCCAGGTTCAATTCCCACCTCAGGTGAGAGTTTGCACGTTCTCCCCGTGTCTGCGTGGGTTTCCTCCAGGTGCTCCGGTTTCCTCCCACAGTCCAAAGATGCGCAGGTCAGTTGAATTGGCCATGCTAAATTGCCCGTAGTGTTAGGTTAGGGGTATGGGTGGGTTGCGCTTCGGCGGGTCGGTGTGGACTTGTTGGGTCGAAGGGCCTGTTTCCACACTCTAATGTAATGTAAAATGTAATCTAAGAAAAGCCAAGGAGCTGCAGGAGAGTGCACAGCCTCGGCAGGGGCTGGGTATGGAATTAGTGCCTGATCTCTATAAAGAATGTGCCTATGTAGGTGAAGTTTACTCAGAAAAAACAGGGAGAGAAGGGCAAGAAGGTATAATTTTTGAGAGATACAGGATCTAATCAGTTGCTAATAGTTGGAGATAAACGTATTTACACTCTTTCTAATCTGTATACAGAGAGTGGTAATTTGTGGAACAGATGGACAGAAATTGAGCATTCCCATGTAAGATCAGGTGGGAGAGTCAAATCAAGACTGGGGAAGTAACAGTGGGAGTGATTGACAGAGTGCCAGTTCCAGGAATCCAGTTTGTTCTTGGGAATGATTTAGCAGGATCCAAGGTGAGAGTGACACCCCTTGTTGTGGAGAAGCCAAAGGAAGACCAGGGAACTGAGGAGTTAAAAGATATTTCCCGATTGTTTAGTAACAAGATCCCACTATCATAAGTCACACCAAGAAGCAAAAACTAAAGAGAAAGACAAAGGAGTTGAGGGTCAGTTAGCGGACACCCTGTTTGATGTAATACTGCAGGCAAAACTGAACATGAAGAGGGTCAGGCAGAAGTTTTTAGTTCTGAAAGGTTAATGGATTTGCATCAGAAAAATGAGACAATAAAAGATATATATAGATGCATATTAAGAAAATGAATCAGAACTTATTCCTGAGGGTTCTTATCTTAAAGATAGAATCCTAAGATGAAAATGTAGACCATGTCAGGTTAGTGCAGAGAAGAAATGGGCAGAAGTGCACCAGTTTATATTGCCAGTAGTATGCAGACAGGAAGTGTTAAGGGTAGCACATGAACTACCAGTAGGAGGTCACCTAGGTGTAAGGAAGACTCAGGCTAAGGTACAAAAGCATTTCTCTTGACCTGGACTGCACAAGGATGTGGTTAAATTTTGCCATATATTGGCATTCGTGCCAAATTGTAGGTAAGCCAGAGGCATACAAATCTTCTCAAAACTCGTGAGTAATAAAACCAGCATCCTTGTTGCTAATTCCTTTCGAAGAACCTTTCGACAGATTATGATTGATTGAGTAGGTCCCCTCCGTAAACTAAAAGTGGGAACCAGTACTTTCTAACCATAATGGATGTGTCTACCAGATTTGTGGAAACAATTCCATTATGGAGTATTAAGGCAAAAAGAGTGATAGAGGAGTGAGTAGCTTTCTTCACGTGGTATGGGCTACCCAGAGAGATTAAGTCAGACAAGGGTCTAATTTTACTGCTGGCTATTTTGGGAATTCATGGATAGCTTAGGCACACAGCACTTTAAATCAAATGCATATCATCCCGAATCCCAGGGAGCTTTAGAAAGGTGGCATCAGACCCTGAAGACCATGCTAAGAGTGTATGGTCAGGATTACCTGAATGATTGGAATAAAGGTATCCCATTCGTATTGTTAGCCATGAGAGATGCCCCAAATGAATCAACTCAGTTTACTCACTTTGAGATAATATTTGGACATGAAGTTAGAGGGGTTTTGAAATTAAGTAAAGAAAAATTGACAGGACCAAAGTTGGAAATTTCACACTTAGATTATGTATCTGAGGTGAAGGAGAGATTAAATCTGGCAGATGAACAGCATCTGAAGAGGGCACGGTATAGAATGAAGCAGATAAAAAGTCCGAACTTCGAACATTTTCCCCTTGGGATGACGTATTAGTCTTGTTACCAGTGGTAGGAGATTCTTTCAAAGCAAGGTTTAGTGTTCCCGATCAAATTGAAAACAAAATTAGTCAAAAATTATCTGGAAAAGATGCCAGATAGGAAAAAACTGTTTCAGGTATGTCACATGAGCATGCTGAAACCTTACTATATTTGAGACAGGGAACTGGAGAAACAGGTATTAGTTATTGCTCTGCAGAGTGAGGGATCAAACCCAGATGCTGTGTAGAGTGTGAAAATACGTTAAATAATGAGGAAGTCCTTGTGGAGTGGGATAGGTTGGTGAACTATCTCAGGAACAAAGAACCCAGTTGAAAGATTTGTTGCAGCCGTATGAAGACATATGCAGGAATAAGATGGGAATGACAAATGCTACTGTGCATGAGGTGGAGGTAAGGAATGCTGTTCTGATGAAACAATACGTCTACAAACTTAATTCCTAAAGCCACACAGGTCCAGCATGAAGTGACGTGATGCTCAATGAAGATAACATCAAACCGAGTCAGAGTGAGTGGAGTCCACCAATCGTGTTAATTCCCAAACCTGACAGGATTCAACGATTTTGTGTGGAATATCGCAACAACATCATAACAAAATCCAACTTATACCCAAGTTTGGAATACAGAAAGTTGGACTAGCCAGTTACATCACAAAGTTAGACTTACTGCGTGATTACTGGCAGATACCTTTATCAGAGAAAGCAAAGTAAGTTTCTGCGTTTGTAACCCCAAATAGGCTGTATAAATTCAAAGTGATGCCCTTTGGAATGAAGAATGCAACTGCCACAATCCAAAGACTCATTAACAGGGTTATGTCTGGGTTAATAAACTGCGCAGTTCATCTGGATGATGCAGTGATCTTTAGCAAGTCATACAAAGATCACATACTACAATTAGCAGAGCTCTTTGAACCATTTCAAAAAGCAAGACTAGGAATAAAATTAAAGAAAACAGAATTCACGAAGGCATAGGTGACATTTCTGGGACATAATATCAGTCATGGAAGGCGGACCCCAAGGAATGAGAAGACGAAGACCATCAAGGAATTTTTACAACCAACCTCAAGGAAAGAGGTGTTTCAACTTTTGGGATTATGCAGAGTCTACATAAGTTTGTTCCAAACATCACCACTAGCACTGCTAACAGATTTACTAAAGAACACAAAATATCAGTGGCAGAACATTGCCAGAAGGCATTTGAAAACTTAAAAACAATATTAACCTCCTCCCCAACTTTAGTTACACCAGATTTTTTTGAAACCCTTCAAAGTTGCAATCGATGCTGGCAATATAAGAGTTGGAGCTTTACTGAAACTCAGCACCCACCAGAGAAAATACTCCACCATCAAAAAAGAATGGAGTTTGGTCCTGGCTTTATAACATGTTAATGTTTATGTGGTGAACTATATGTTGGAGACAGCTATGTACATGGACCACAATCCTCTTACATTCTTGGAAAGATTTAAAGACAAAAATATGAGACTATTTTGGAGGTTTATGTTACAGACTTTTAATTTACAAACTGTACATGTTGCATTATCATGGATTTAAAAGTAAAAAGTAAAGATTCTAATGTTACATGTGTGGGCAGAGATTAATCTGAATTTAGATTAATGACTTATGTATTACATTGTAATGGGATTAAGAACTGGAAAAAAAAATGAAGCCTTTTTCATTATGATGGATCATTTTTTCTTAAGGGGTAAGTGTAACGAAGTTAAAGGCATGTAAAGTACCTTTAAGCGAGAGTGAATGCTGTTCTGAACTGAAAGTCTACAAGCACCTATGATATGACTAGATGGCAGTCTGAGTGTACTGGAAAATTGAAAATATGTAAATTTGACTGAATTGGTTGCTGTTGTCACAAAGCTCATCCCTTTGTTTCTAAAAGCTGTTCCTTGGTTCAAGGATACTCTGCTCTTGATTTTTTTCAGAGGGATAATAAACCAGGCAGGGCTCTGATCAGTCTGGTTTGGTACAGAGATGAAAAGGATTTTGAGAGGCCTTTTGTTTATATGTGAACAGATGAGACTTCAGGCCAAAGTGGTCATGTTTTCGAAGTGACCTGTATAATGAAAGGGGAGTGGTCAGCTCTCTAGCTGAGCAGTTTAGTTCAGTCTTGAACTGGTGAGTTCAGTGACTTGTGTGCAAACACTTACTCTCTCTCTCTGACCTTCAACTTCAACCTGTGAGCATGTGTTTACCTTATACTGGTTTTTAAAGGGAGTTTGCTTATTGGGACTGTTGTGTATATTCGGAACAGCAAAAGTAAATCTAGTTTGGATAGACTGAGATCTGTAGGGGTTCTTTATTCTGTCCTTTGTGTTTCATTATGTAACTTTATGAATAAATTTTTGTCGGTTTTGAAATCTAGTAGTCAATCTATGAGCGGCACGGTGGCACAGTGGTTTAGCACTGCTGCCTCACAGCGCCAGAGATCCGGGTTCAATTCCCGCCTCAGGCGACTAACTGTGTGGAGTTTGCACGTTCTCCCCGTGTCTGCGTGGGTTTCCTCCGGGTGCTCCGGTTTCCTCCCACAGTCCAAAGATGTGCAGGGCCAGGTGAATTGGCTATACTAAATTGCCCGTAGTGTTAGGCAAGGGGTAAATGTAGGGGTATGGGTGGGTTTCGCTTCGGCGGGTCGGTGTGGACTTGTTGGGCCGAAGGGCCTGTTTCCATACTGTAAGTAATCTAATCTAATCTAATCTAACTATTTTACTCCGGATAATTTTCACTGTACACTTACCAAAACAAATTGCAAAGTTATGGTCTTGGGCTGCCTGCTTATGAATGTTTTGATAGGTCTGGCCTAGTCCATAACAGATTGGGGGCACTTTGTGAGATTTTAAACAGCGGGTGGTAGGCGCTATTGTCTTTATTTCGGGTGTTGGTTGGTTGTGCAGACAAAGCTTGGGATAGGAATGGCTCTTTCAGTTGCCAAACGTTTTCTGGATATGGATACAGTGACTTTTGAAGATTTGCAAAGAGTGAATATACCAAGTTGCAAGAATAAGCAAAGAAGCTGGAATTGGAAGTGACTGCATCTGCAAGGAGAGATAATTACAGCAGTAGCTCAGCATTTAGACTTGCTGGAGAAACCATCAGAATCTATAGAGATGGCAAGAATTCAATTGCAAATGAAGCAACTGGAGTTAGAGGCGAGAGAAATGGAAAGGACAGCAGAAATGAAACAGTTTGAGTTGCAATTAAAAGAGAGAGCAGAACACAGAAAAAGAGAGAGCTCTTAAACTTCAAAAACTGACACTTAAAAAAGAAAGTCAGCTTAAAAGGCTGGAGATAAAGGCTGAGGGTAGGCTTAGTGAGGAAGTGAGTAAGGATGAGCAAGCCCCTGGTGGTCAGAGGCTTAGTGAGAAACTGTTTAAGTATGTTCAAGCATTGCCTAAATTTGATGAGAAGGACATGGAAACCTTTTTCATCTCGTTTGAAAAGGTGGCTAAACAAATGCAGTGGCCAGTGGCAATGTGGGTTTTGTTGATCCAAATGAAACTTGTAGGTAGGGTTAGTGAGGTATTCGCATCCCTATGAGAGGAGGTATCTGGGGAATATGAGGACATGACAAAATTCATTTTAAGTGCATATGAGCTTGTACCAGAAGCCTACAGACAACGTTTCAGGAATTTAAGGAAGGACCCAGGTCAAACCTATATTGAGTTTGAAAGGATCAAACAGCAGTTTTGACAGATGGATAAGAGCTTTAAAAATCAAGCAAATCTATGATGCCCTTAGAGAGGCAATTATTTTGGAGGAATTCAGAAATTCACTGCCTGAAGTAGTGCGAACTCATGTGGAAGAACATGGAGTTAAAATGGCAAGGTTAGCAGCTGAAAGGGCTGATGATTATGAGCTGGTCCATAAAACTCTATTTGGGCTTCCAGAATCAATTTCAGTCATGAGGGATAGAAATTAGGGCAAAGAGAAATCCTCACGTGAAAGAGGAAAGATAGATCTCAGTGAAGATCATAAGGATAACTTAGCACAGGTTAAAAAAAAAAACCCTTGAGGGGGACAAAGAAGTTAAAAAGCTCCAGTGTTTTTATTGTAATAAAGTGGGCCACATAAAATCCCAGTGTTGGTGAGCTAGGAGAAAGCCAGATGTAGGAAAACCAGACAAGCCTGAAAGTTTTGTTGGAATAATAACAAAAAGCATAAGGGAAGTTAGACAACTGCCTCAGAGTGTACAAGATGACCAGAGGTTGAGTTAAGGAGGATGTGCCAGATCTGCCTAAAAAATATACATGCAAGGGTAACGTTTATTTATAAAGGCCAGGAACAGTAGATAAAGAGGTTACAATGTTAAGGGTCACAGGATCCTCTCAGTCTGTAATGCTGAAGGATGAGGAGATATGCACTCCTGAGGGACTACTACCATAAAAGGTACTTGTAACAGGAATTCATGGTAAGACAAAAAGTGCTCAACTATGTAAAGTGAGGCTAGAGAGTCCAGAAAAGAGTGGAGAATTTGTGGTAGGAGTACTGGATAAACTCTCAACTCTAGGAATACAATTTGTCCTTGCAAATGATATAGCCGATTCACCGGTAGGCATGTTTCCTACTCTAGTTGAAAAGCCAGTGGAGATGCAGGTGAAGACACGGAGAATGTTTATCCAGGAATTTTCCCTGATTGTGTGGTCACAAGATCAGAAGCACAAGGTGAAGCAGGAGAGATCAAAAAGCACAGATAAGGAATCTGACATAGTGTTATCTGAAACTTTCTTTGATCAGCCAAGTGGAACAGAGAAAAAGCAAATAGGTAAACATGCAAGTATCTTTAACTCTGCTAAGCTGATTGAATTACAGAAAGATGAGAACTTAACAGTTATATCAAAAGGCATTTACAGAAAAAGAAAGTGAAAATATTCCTGTGTTATTACTTAACAAATAATATCTTGAGGAAATGGAGACTATCACATATTTGAGCAGATGAGAAATGGACAAAGATTCATCAAATTGTTTTGCCAGTAGGGTATAGAAAGGACGTGAAAATGTGTTGCTGGAAAAGCGCAGCAGGTCAGGCAGCATCCAGGGAACAGGAGAATCGACGTTTCGGGCATAAGCCCTTCTTCATCGATTCTCCTGTTCCCTGGATGCTGCCTGACCTGCTGCGCTTTTCCAGCAACACATTTTCACCTTTGATCTCCAGCATCTGCAGACCTCACTTTCTCCTCTATAGAAAGGATGTGCTGTGAGTGGTGCATGAGCTAGCACTTGGAGGTCATTTAAGGGTGAGGAAAACACAGGTTAAAATACAAAGATATTTTTACTGGCCTGGACTACACAAGGATGTGGTTGAATTTTGCCAGACATGCCATACATGTCAGCTAATTGGAAAACCACCGGCAGTAATAAAACCTGCACCTTTAACACCTATTCCAGCATTTGAGGAACCTTCCACAAGAGTCTTGATTGATTGCATAGGTCCCATACCGCAAACAAAAAGTGGGAATAAATATTTATAACAATGGATGTGTTGGCTAGATTTCCAGAGGCAATCCCATTACGCAACATCACAGTTAAAAGGGTTGTAGAAGAACTACTTACATTTTTTACAAGATATGGACTGCCAACAGCGATCCAGTCAGATCAAGGATTAAACTTCACATCCAAACTATTCATGGTGGTTATGGATAACTTGGGAATAAAGCAATTCAAATCTACTACTTACCATCCGGAATTACAGAGAGTGCAAGAGAGATGGCATCAAACACTAAAGACCATATTGAGGGTTTATGGTCAGGATTATCCAGATGATTGGGATAAGGGAGATTTGTTTGTACTTTTTGCAATCCGAGAGGCACCGAATGAATCGGCCAAATTTAGTCCATTTGAATTAATTTTTGGGCATGAGGTAAGAGGACCATTAAAATTGGTTATGCAGAAATTAATAAGTTGGAATTCAGAAATTGCCCATCTGGACTATGTGTCAAATTTTAGAGAACAACTAAATAGAGCTGGAGAGTTTAAAAGTATCACAGCATTTAATGAAACAGAAAGCGGATAAGAAATCGCAAATTCAAAATTTTGAAATGGGGGACAAGGTATTGCTGTTACTTTAGAGGGATGGCAGTGAAGGCAGTGCAATGTTCCTCCTGCAACATGTATGAGGTGAGGGATGCCATCGACGTCCCTGCCGATTACACTTGCAGGAAGTGCACCCATCTCCAGCTCCTCCAAGACCGTGTTAGGGAACTGGAGCTGGAGTTGGATGAACTTCGGATCATTCGGGAGGCAGAGGGGGTCATAGATCAGAGTTATAGGGAAGTAGTAACTCCAAAGATGGCAGAGAGATGGGTGACAGTGAGGGGGACTGGGAGGAAGCAGCCAGTGCAGGGACCCCCTGCGGCCGTTCCCCTCAAGAACAAGTATACCGTTTTGGATACTTATGGGGGGGATGACTTACCAGGGGTAAGTAACGGGGCTCAGGTCTCTGGCACGGAGCCTGTCCCCGTTACTCAGAAGGGAAGGGTAAAGAAGAGCAGAGCAGTAGTAATTGGGGACTCGATAGTTCGTGGCACAGATAGGCGGTTTTGTGGGAACGAGAGAGACTCACGATTGGTATGTTGCCTCCCAGGTGCAAGGGTACGTGATGTCTCTGATCGTATTTTCCGGGTCCTGGAGGGGGAGGGGGAGCAACCCGAAGTCGTGGTCCACATTGGCACCAACGACATAGGTAGGAGGAGTGCAGAGGATGTTAGACAGGCTTTCAGGGAGCTAGGTTGGAAGCTCAGAGTTAGAACGAACACAGTTGTTGTCTCTGGTTTGTTACCCGTGCCACGTGATAGAGAGTCGAGGAATAGGGAGAGAGAACAGTTAAATGCGTGGCTACAGGGATGGTGCAGGAGGGAGGGATTCCGGTATTTGGATAACTGGGGTTCCTTCTGGGGAAGGTGGGACCTCTATAAACAGGATGGCCTACACCTGAACCTGAGGGGCACCAGTACCCTTGGTGGGAGGTTTGCTAGTGCTCTTGGGAGGGGTTTAAACTAACTCTGCAGGGGCATGGGAACCCAGACTGTAGCTTTAGGGTGCAAGAC
>NC_057739.1:46453678-46470833 GCF_004010195.1 Chiloscyllium plagiosum
AGGCGGGGGTAGGTATAGGACAGATGTTAGGGGTAGGTTCTTTACTCAGCGAGTCGTGAGTTCATGGAATGCCCTGCCAGTAGCAGTGGTGGACTCTCCCTCATTATGGGCATTTAAGCGGGCATTGGATAGGCACATGGAGGATAGTGGGCTAGTGTAGGTTAGGTGGGCTTGGATCGGCGCAACATCGAGGGCCAAAGGGCCTGTACTGCGCTGTATTCTTCTATGTTCAGAAGGAGATAGCGCACATGCTCCAAGATGGCATTATCGAAGTGAGTTACAGTGACTGGAGTTCAACTATAGTCATGGTGCCAAAACCAGATGGTACCCATTGGTTATGTGTGGACTATCAACACCATTACAAAGACAGATGCATATCCAATTCCACAGTTGGAGGACTGTGTCGAAAAAGTGGGACAAGCAACTTACATTTCTAAGTTGAACTTGCTGAGGCTACTGGCAAGTACCTCTGTCAGAGAGAGCAAAGGCAATTTCGTAACACCAAATGGACTATGTCAATTCAAAGACATGCCATTTGATATGAAAAACGCTCCAGCCACATTTCAGAGACTGACTAAGAAGATCATTGCCGGATTACCTGACTGTGTGGTATATATTGATGACCTGGTGATTTTTAGTAACTCATGGAAGGAACATTTACAGCATTTATCGGACTTGTTCGATTGACTTCGGAAGGCAGCCTTGATGGTAAACCTAGCTAAAAGTTAATTTGCCAAAGCCCAACTCACCTGCCTGGGCCACGTTATTGGTCATGGACAAATGGCCCCACAAAATGCAAAAACAAAAGTAACTGGGGAATTTCCCACACCGCTGACAAAAAAAAACAGTACTAGGGTTCCTGGGATTGAATGGATTTTACCAACGGTTTATGCTGAACTTGAGCAGTGTGGCTGCTCCACTCACCGAATTGTTAAAAAAGGGCAAGAAGGTTCAGTGGACAGCGACTGTCAAAAGTCATTTGAGAGCCTAAAAACTATGTTAACCACTGCCCCAGTATTAGCCACACTGGTTAAAATGAAGCCTTTCAAGGTGGCTATCAATGCCAGTGATGTGAGTGTGGGTGCAGTGCTCTTGCAGGAGGATGACGAGGGAATAGAAGGACCTATCGGGTATTTTTCCAGGAAGTTGAACGTTCATTAACAGAAATATTCAATGATGGAGAAAGAGACTTTAAGCTTGGTATAAACATTTCAATGTTTAGAATATCAGCAATGCATCTAAGACAATCGTATACAGGGGAAGCTTGATTATCCAAACGTGATGGGCAGGCACTATTTTGTTCGGATAATTGATTATTCTGTTAATTGATTAAAAGTCTTTCCTCTGGGACTCGGAGGTTTTAAAGTTTGCTCTCCATTCAGGAAACTGCAACAGTACACAGCGCACGACACCCCACCAATCCCGCCCTGCCCGTGACCAATACCACTCCCCATCCCCAACACCCCCCACCACCGCCACTAACCCCTCCAACACCACCCACCACCCACCCCTAACTCCGTGCACCCCACCCCCTCTCCGGGGCAGCTGGACTGGACACCAACAAAACTGCTCCTGCTGCAGTTGCCTTTGTGAGGTAAGTCTCCAAATAGCACGCGCGCACGCACGCACCGACACACACTCACACGTGCGCAGCCACAGCCATAACAATTTTTTGACAGGTTCCTGGACAGGACAATGTTGGAGAGATTACCTTGGGGGGGGGGGGGTGGGGGGTGGAAGGGGGTCTAGGATACACCCCTGTGTAGAACTCCAGGGAAAGTTTGGGGAGAGAGGGCAGGCAGACAGTCATTTGGAGACGGTGCCTGTTTAATCACTGTAAACAAAAGACGCGATCACTGTTGGAAACACGTCATTGATGTAATGTTTCCATTGGGACCTCGAGATCTCCTTCAGATAATCTGATTTTCGGATAATTGGTATTCGGTAATCGTGGTTCCTCCGTACACTGATCTCAACCCATTGACATTTCTGGAAAAATTTAAGGGCAAAAATGCCAGATGGAACTTGTTGCAGCCATTCAATTTGACAATTGTGCATGTGGCAGGTCGCGAAAACGTGAATGCCGATGCATTATTGTGACTCAAGTGTGATACGGAGGCAGTGGTGCGTGTACCATGGCCTGAATTTGCAAGTAGTTGCACATGTTTGCATGTTTATAGTTAGTATGGTGAGCATGGTGTGTTTAGACTACTAACCGGGTTTTGAAGGGTTAAAAATGATGCCATTTTATTGTATTGATGGTTCATATTTATTTTTAAAGGGGGGGGGGGGGGGGAAGGTGTCACAAAGCTAGTCCGTTTTTTCCTAAAAGCTGTTCCTTGGCTCAAGGATACTCTGTCGTTGATTTTTTTTTCAATCGGGGTCATAAACCAGGCCGGCTCTGATCAGTCTGGTTTGGTACAGAGATAAAAAGGATTTTTTGAGAGGCCTTTTCTTTATATATCGCTCTCTGCCCTTCAATTTCAACCTGTAAGGAGGTTGCTAAGCCGCTGGCGAAGATCTTTGCCTCCTCATTCTCCGCGGGAGTCATACCAGAGTATTGGAAGGAGGCGAATGTTGTTCCTCTTTTTAAGAAGGGTAACAGGGAAATTCCTGACAATTACAGACTTACGTCTGTGGTCAGCAAAGTTTTGGAAGGAATTCTGAGGGATAGGATCCATGACTATTTGGCAAAGCATTCTGTGATTAAAAGCAGTCAGTGTGGCTTTGTGAGGGGCAGGTCATGCCTCACAAATCTTGAGTTCTTCGAGGTGACGAGACAAGTCAACAAAGGTCGAGCAGTGGATGTGGTGTTTATGGATTTCAGCAAGGCATTTGATAAGGTTCCCCATGGTAGGCTCATTCATAAAGTCAGGAAATATGGGATACAGGGAGATTTGGCTATCTGGATTCAGGATTGGCTGGCTAACAGAAGGCAGAGAGTGGTTGTTGATGGAAAGTATTCTGCCTGGAGGACAGTGTTGAGTGGAGTCCCACAGGGCTCTGTTCTTGGGTCTCTGCTCTTCGTCATTTTATAAATGACTTGGACAAGGAGGTTGAGGGGTGGGTTAGTAAATTTGCAGATGACACAAAGGTTGGAGTGACGTCGATAGTATCGAGGGCTACTGCAGGCTGCAGCGTGACGAACAGAATGCAGAGCTGGGCTGAGAAATGGCGGATGGAGTTCAAACTGGATAAATGCGAAGTGATGCATTTTGGAAAGTCAAACTCGAATACTGAATATAGGATTAAAGACAGGATTCTAGGTAGTGTGGAGGAGCAGAGGGATCTAGGTGTGCAAATACATAGATCCCTCAAAGTTGCCACCCAAGTGGATAGGGTTGTTAAGAAAGCATATGGTGTTTTGGCTTTCACTAACAGGGAGATCGAGTTTAAGAGCCGTGAGGTTTTGCTGCAGCTCTACAAGTCCCTGGTGAGACCACACTTGGAATATTGTGTCCAGTTCTGGTCATCCTACTATAGGAAAGATACAGAGGCTGCTGCTCCATGACTCTCCTAATCATGGCACCCTCATGCAATATATCTTCCTGGACTACAGAAATGCATGTCTGTAATCCGTACTATCAAATCCTCTAACACTATCGTCCTGCCACTTCTTTTCTCCCATTTTACATAGCAGAGCAACCCAAGACGCAATAATATGTCTGTTGTTGCTTTCCCAAGAGGGTAACCCACCCACAGGATCCAAAGTGGTACACCTGTATGAGGGGAGTGACATGCATCGAGTGGGTGTTGACTTGGGTTAACTGTTTGCAAGCCAAACAACCTTGTTGATAAGAAATAAACTTCACAAAAAAAACCTTCGGACTTTGGAGCTTTTTGGATTTCAAAATTTCAGATAAAGGGTTGTCTACCTGTATTTGAGAATGAGGAATTTACAAATTAAAATCATTAAGAGTGTGATTGGAACCAAATTTGACAGTTCTTTCAAAGAGACAAGGTGTTATTTGGATAAACCTGTGCTCTCTCTCAGGCCAATACCTCCTTCCTCAACTGCAGGGCACGGAAATGAACACAACTCTCATGTGTAGTCTGACAACAAAATTGAAAATCTTGTTGCTCTTCAATTTACAAACATATTGGAAATGTTTTCCCACAGACAGATGTTACGGACTAGGCCAGACCACTCAAAACATTCTTAAGCAGGCAGCCCCAGACCATAAAAATTTGCAATTTGTTTTGGTAAGTGCGCAGTGAAAATTACCCGAAATAAGTTAGCTAGGTTGACTACTAATTTTTAAAACAGACAATAATTTATTCACAAAATTACAAGAATAAAGAACCCCTACAGTATTCAGTCTATCCAAACCAGACTTAATTATGCTGCTCCAAATACACACAACAGGCCCAATAAGCATCCCCCTTTAAAAACCAGTATAAATGGAACACATGCTTATAGGTTGAAGTGGAAGGGCAGACAGAGAGAGAGAGAGAGAGAGAGAGATTGATTCCACACAGCTCACTAAAGTCCTCACCAGTTCAAGACTGAACTAAACTGCTCAGCTTAGAGAGCTGACCACTCCCCTCTCATTATACAGGTCACTTCTAAAACATGACCACTTTGGTCTGAAGTCTCATCTGTTTACACATAAATAAAAGGCCTTTCAAAATCCTTTGCATCTTTGTACCAAACCAGACTGATCGGAGCCCGACCTGGTTCATTACCCCACTAAACAAAACCAAGGACAGAGTATCCTTGAGCCAGGGAACAGCTTTTAGAAAATATAGGGACTAGCTTTGTGACATACATCAGACAAACCCTTTTTCCTTCCACAGTTAGATACCAATGGTATTCAGATCCTGATGATTCTGCTGACCCGATTAGAGTGATTTTGAGATCCCAATCTCCAAAATATTCTCAATTAATATGTAAGTTAGCTCGCTGAGCCAGAAGGTTTGTTTTCAGACGTTTCATCACCATACTATGCAACATCAGTGAGAGTCTCCAGTGAAGCGCTGTGGTATGTCCCGCCTCTATTTATAGGTCTTGGTTTCTGAATGTGGGCGATGTCATTTCCAGTTCTCTTTTTCAAGGGAAGGTAGATAGAATCTAAATCAATGTGTTTATTGATTCTGGTTAGAATGCCATGCCTCGCTGAATTTTCATGCGTGTCTTTGTTTCGCCTGTCCTAGGATGTGTGTGTTGTCCCAGTCAAAGTGGTGTCCTTCTTTGGCTGTGTGTACAGAAACTTATGATAATGGATTGTATCTTTTGGTGGCTAGATGGTGTTCATGTATCCTGGTGGCAGGTTTCCTGCTCGTTTGCCCAATGTAGTGTTTTTTTACAGTTTTTGCAGGGTATCATGTAAATGACATTAGTTTTGCTGGTGGTATCTAATGGATTCTTTAAGTTCATTAGTTGCTGTTTAAGTGTGTTGGTAGGTTTGTGGGCTACTATGATGTCCAGACTACTCAAACCCCTTGGCATCATGGTAGCCCACAAACCTACAAACACACCCAAATGACTAATAAACCTAAAGGATTCATTAGATACCACCAGCAAAACTAATGTCATTTACAAGGTACTACACAAGAACTGTTAAAAAAGAACACTACATTGGACAAAGTAGCAGGAAACTAGACACTAAGATACATGAACATCAACTGACCACCAAAAGACATGACCCATTATCACTAATTTCCATACAAAAAAGGACACCACTTTGACTGGGACAACACACACATCCTAGGACAGGTGAAACAAAGGCATGCATGAAAATTCTTAGTGGCATGGTATTTTAACCAGAACTCCATCAATAAACACATCAATTTGGATCCTATTTACCTTTCTTGAAAAAAAAACGGAAATGACATCACTCACCGTAAGAAACCAAGACCTATAAAAAGACAGGTGAGACATATAACCAGTGCTTCACCAGAGACTCTCACTGATGATGTTACCTAGTATGGTGATGAAACATCTGAAAACAAACCTTCAAGCTCAGCAAGCTAACTTACATACTGATCATCAATCTGAACTACAAATTTTCTCAAAAATTCTCAATTAATGTCCTCTTAAACAAATTTACAAAAGAACCATCACTGTCATTCCAGCTTAGAAATCTAGAAAAGACAAACATTTCTCTTGGTTTCATTTTGCTGTGTGGAAATCGTCTCTTTCAACTGCACCCCCCCCCAGGAAATACATGCCCATGCCCACTGCTAATAAAGATAAAAAATCGCACAACACCAAGTTATAGTCCAACAGATTTACTTGAAAGTATAAGCTTTTGGAGCGCTGCTTCTTCACCAGGTAACTAGTGGGGCAAAATCATAAAACACAATTTATAGCCAAAAGATCATAGTGTCATGCAACTGATACAATATATTAAACAAACATACATTACTGTTTGCTCAATATATCATCAGTTGCATGACATTATGATCTTTTGCTATATATTCTGTGTCCTATGATCCTGTCCCACTACCTACCTGTAAAGGAGCAGCACACTAAAAGCTGTCAATCAGCCTGGTCCCATTGTGAGGCGAGTGGTGGGATCCTCCCCCTCTCTGCCCTGGGATGAGCTTCATCATTCACAGTGAATGGGGTAGTATCACAGAGCATGGGGGCTGGGAGATACTCAGCCCATCGGGCTGTACTCTTTCCCTCTGGAGATGCTGCAAATCTGTGCCAACTCCTCTCCCATTTGTCCACATCCCTCCAAATCTTGCCTTGGTGGGTTTGTTCTCAGATGTTTTGTCACCATGCTAGGTAACATCATCAGTGAGCCTCTGATGAAGTGCTGGTGTTCTGTCCCACTTGCTATTTATGGGTCTTGGTTTGTTGTGGTAGGTGGTACCATTTTCACTTCTGTTTCTAAAGGGTTGATAAATGGGGTCTAAATCTATATGTCTGTTAATGGAGTTCCGGTTTGAATGTCAGGCCTCTAGGAATTCCCGTGCAGGTCTTTGTTTAGCCTGTCCCAGGATAGATGCATTGTCCCAGTCAAACTGGTGTCCCACTTCATCTGTGTGTATGGGTACCAGTGACAGTTGGTCATGTCTTTTGGTGGCTATTTGGTGCTCATGTGTCCTGATGGCTAGTTTCCTGTCTGTCTAGTATAGTGTTGATTTCAGTCCTTGCAGGGTATTTTGTACATGACATTCGTTCTGCTGGTTGTTGGTACAGGGTCCTTTAAATACATCAGGAGCTGTTTCAGTGTAGTGCTAGCTTTGTGGGCTACCATGATGCCCAGGGGCCGGAGTAGTCTGGTCGTCATCTCCGAAATGTCTTTGATGTGTGGTACACACAGACAAACAGGGACACCAGTTCAACTGGGACAATGTATTCATCCTGGGACAGACTAAACAAAGACACGTGTGGGAATTCTTAGAGGCCTGGCCTCCAAGCCAGAACTCCATTAACAAACATAGATTTAGAGCCCATTTACTAACCTCTTAGAAACAGAACCAGAAATGGACTCACCTACCACAACAAACCAAGATCCAGAAATAGCAAGCAATACAGAACACTAGTGCTTCAGTGGAGGCTCACTGATGATGTTGTCTAGAATGGTGATGAAACAGCTGACAACAAACCCACCAGCTCAGCAAGCAAACTTACAACCTGATCCACAACATGACCTACAAATCTGCTCCAAAAAATCTCAAGTCATAGGAATGTACAGCAAAAAAAAAACAGACCCTTCAGTGCAACTTGTTTATGCCAATTTTGTATCCTAAATTAATGTAGTCCTATTTGGCACATATCCCTCTAAATCCTCACTATTCAGGTACCCAAGCAAACTGTGCCAACCTCCACCATTTCCTCTTGCAGCTAACTCCATACCCACATACCACACTCAGTTTGAAAACTTTGTCCTTTAGGTCCCTTTTTAAATCTTTTCCCTCTCACTTTAAACCTATGTGCTCTAGTCTTGGACCCAACGAACGTGGGAAAAAGACCCTGGCTGTTCACCCTATCACCCTACCCTGCTTGTGATTTTAAAAATATAAGGTCATCTCTCAGTCTCCAATGCTCCAGGGAAAACAGCCCCAGCCTATTCAACCTCTTCCTATTGCTCAAACCCTCCAATCCTGGCTACATTTTTGCAAATCTTTTTTGAACCCTTTCAAATTTCACAACATTTTTCCTATAGCAGGGAAATCAGAACTGAAAGCAGAATTCCAGAAGTGGCCTAACCAATGTCCTGTACAGCTGCAACATAATTTCTAAACTCAATTCACTGACCACTAAAAGCGAGTGTACCAAACACCTTTTTCACTACCCTGTCTACCTGCGACTTCACTTTCAAGGAACAATGAAACTACACTCTAAGGTGTCTTTGTTCAGCAACACTCCATAGGCCCTAACCATTAAGTGTATAAGTCCTGCCCCGATTTGCCTTTTCAAAATGCAGCACCTCACATTTATCTAAATTAAACTCCATCTGCCACTCCTCAGCCCACTTGATCAAGGTCCCATTGGTCTCTAGGGTAACCTTTTTCGTTGTCTACTACACCTCCAATTTTGGCATCTTCCATAAACATACTAACCAATGCCACTCCCTTATATTCACATCCAAATAAATGACAAAAAGTAGTGGATCCAGCATCGATCCTTGCAGCACATTGCTGGTCACGGGCTTCCAGTCTGAAAAATAACCTTCCACTACCAACCTCTGTCTCCTACCTACAATCCAATTTTGTATCCAAATGGCCATTTCTCACCAGTATCCCATGGTATCTTGTTGAACGTCTTTCTGAAGTCCATACAGACAACATACACAGCTCTGTTTTCATCAATTTTCTTTGTCACTTCTACAAAAAGCACTCAAGTTAGTGAGGCATGATTTCCACACACAATGCCATGTTGACTATCCCTAATCGTTTTTTGCCTTTCCAAATACATGTAAATCCTATCTCTCGGAATCCCTTCAAATAATCTCTCAGAATCCCTTCAAATACCTTGCCTGCGAGCTCACCAGTCTATTGTTCCCTGTCCTTTCCTTTCTTAAATAATGGAACCCGTCTTTCAACATCTCACTTGTGACTATCGATGATACAAACATTTCTGCAAGGTGCCCAACAATCACTTCCCTAACCTTCCACAAAGTTCTAGTATACACCTGATCAGGCCCCAGGAATTTATCCAGCTTTACACGATGTATAAATCCAGTATCTCCTCCTCTAAAATATGGATATTTTTCAAATTATCACTATTATTTCTTGAAATTCTCTAGCTCCTATATCCTGCTTCACTAAAATCTGATATGAAATATTCATATAGTATCTAACATGCTGCCTGCAGTTCCGCATAGAGACAGCCTTGTTGATTTAAGGTGCCTTATTCTCTACCTAGTTACTCCTGTATTATTCATGAATTTGTAGAATCGCTTTGAATTGTCCTTCAACTTATTTCCCCAAAGCTATCTCATATCCCCTTTATGCCCTCCTGATTTGCTTCTTGAGTATACTCCTCCGGGGATTCACCCGAACCCAGCTGTCTATACCTGACATATGCCTCCTTTATTTTCTTGAGGAGAGAATCAATTTCTTGAGTCATCCAGCATTCTTTATATCTAACAACCTTGCCTTAACAAGAAAATAGGGAAAATGCTTGAATCTATCAAAGAAGAAATAGCAAGATATCTAGATAGAAATTGTCCCATTGGGCAGATGCAACATAGAATCATGAAAGGCAAGTCATGTTTAACAAATTTACTGGAATTCTGAGGGTATCACGAATACATTTAACAACAGGGAACCAGTGGATGTTGTGAATCTGGATTTCCAGAAGTCATTTGAAAAGTTGCTACACAAAAAGTTGCAGCGCAAGATAAAGATATATGACATTAATGGTAAAGTATTGGCATAAACAGGGAATTGATTAACTTACAGGAAGCAAAGAGTGGGGATAAAAGGTTGTTTGGAGTGGTGTTGGGATCGCAATTGTTTACAATTCACACAAATGATTTGGAGTTGGGGACCACGTGTAGTTTTTCAGAGTTTGCAGATAATGCTAAGATGAATGGAAAATGCAAGGTGTGCACACGCCAGTATAAATTTGTAGAAGGATACAGATAGGTAAAGTGATTGGGCAAAGTCTCGCAGATTTGAGTACAATGTTGGTAAACATGAGGTCATCAATTCAGTAGGAATAACAGCAAACTGAACTTTTAAATGGTGGAAAAATTGCATGCTCTTGTGCAGAGGAATCTGGGTGTGAATCACAAAATGTTGCTTTGCAGGTGCAGCAGGAATAAGACAGCAAATTGAATATTATTAAAAAACAGGCAGATTATGCTGTAGTTGTATAGGGTTCTGGTGAGGCTATATCTGGATTACTGTGTACACATTTGGTCTCCGTACTTAAGCAAGGATGCAGGCACTGCAGCGAGTGCAGAAGAGGTTCACTAGTTGATTCCAGTGTTAAGAGGGTTGGCTTATGAGAAGCGATTCAATAGACTGAGACTATACTCATTGGAATTTACATGAATAAGGGGGAGATCTTACAGGAAAGTACAAAATTACAAAGGGAATAGATAAGATAGAAACAGGGAAGTTATTTCCACTGGCGAGAGAAGTAAAGAGCATCGCTTCAAAATAAGGGGGACTAGATTTAGGGGAGAAAGTGAGGTCTGCAGATGCTGGAGATCAAAGTTGAAACTTTATTGCTGGAACAGCACAGCAGGTCAGGCAGCATCCAGGGAACAGGAGATTCGACGTTTCGGGCACAGGCCCTTCGACTAGATTTAGGACTGAGTTGAGGGGGAAACTTCTTCAGCTAAAAGGTGGTGAATCTATGGAATTCCCTGCCCAGTGAAGCAATTGAGGTTACCATCTTGAATGTTTTTAAAGCAAAGGTAGATTTGTGAACAGTGAAGGAAGGGTTATGGTGAAAAGGCAGGAAAATGGAGTGAGGCCATGAAAAAAAATCAGCCTTGATCTTACTGAATGGCAGAGCATGCTTGAGGGGCCAGATGGCCTATTCCTACTCCTATCCCTTATGTTCTTATGTTCCCACTTTCCAGCCGTCCCTTTATCTGTCAATACCCTCTCAAAAACAAATTTAAAAGTTCTTGGCTCGTGCCGTCAAAATTGGCCTTCATCCAATTGAGAACTTGAACTTTTAGATCTGGTCTACCCTTTTCTATAACTGTTTTAAAACTAACACAATTATCATGGAATTCCTATAGCATGGAAACAGGCCATTCGGCCCATCAAGTACACACTGACCCTCTGAAGAGCCTCCTGTCCTATCCCTGTAACACTGCATTTCCCATAGCTAACCCATCTAACCTGCTCATCTTTGAACTGTGAGAGGAAACCAGAACACCCGGAGGAAGCCACGCAGACATGGGAAGAATGTGCAAACACCACACAGTCAGTCGCCCAAAGCTGGAATCAAACCCAAGTCCCTGGTGCTGAGGCAGCAGTACTAACCACTGAGCCACCACGCGGTGAGATTTCTGGTCCCGAAGTGGTCCACAACTGACACCTCAGTCACTTGTCCCGCCTCATTTCCCAAGAGAAAATCAAGTTTTGCACCTTCTCTCGTAAGTACATCCTACAAACTAAATCAGAAAATGTCCCTCACCGGTTTAATTCCTCCCAAGTAGTAGGAGCAAAGTTCCCTGCCTGGATATTACTCCCTTCCAATTCAGCTTCAATCGGTTCTTATGCAGATCAATTCTACCCAGAACAGTTTCCAATGATCCAAAAATGTATCCTTCGCCCCTGCACCAGATCCTTAACCACATAATCACCTGCTCGATCTTGCTATACCTACTCTCCGTAGCATAGGCCAATGGGAGTAATCCAGATACCCAAGAGGACATACCTTTTAACCTCCAGCCTCACAAAGCTTCCTATCTCTTTAATCCCCCTCCAGTCTCAAGGCCCTCCCTATCTCTGTAATCCCCCTCCAACCTCATGACCCACCCTGTCTCTGTAATCCCCTTCCAGCTTCACAACCCTCGTCTCTGTAAACACCTCCCAGTCTCTGTAATCCCCCTCCAGCCTCACAACCTTCCCTGTGTAATGCCCCTCCAGCCTCAAAATCTTCCCTATCTCTACAAACCCCCCTCCAGCCTCACAACCCTCCCTATCTCTGTAATCCCCCTCCAGCCTTAGAAATTATATTTCCATTTTATAAGATTAGACTTGGTTCTTTAACATCAAAAATAAAAATAAAACAAACAAAGTGCTTTTTTTCCAAAGTCCACTTTGGAGAGGCCTACACATGGACGACTCAGTTATTTTTCTCAAATTGTTTGTCTGGAAAGAGATTTTTTTAAATCATCACTAAATCATCACTATTCTCATTAGACTAGTATTCTGGAGACATGGCTAATTTTATGGGGACTTGGGTTTGAATCCCATCACAACAGACAGTGGTATTTAAATTCAATAAAATCTGGAATTAAAAGTCTAATGATGACCAGGAAGCTATTATTGATTGTCAGGATAAATCCATCTCTTTCACTAATATCCTTTAGAGAAGGAAACTGCCATCTTTACCTGTTCTAGTTGACACACAACTCCAGACTGACAGCAATGTGTTTGAATCTCAACTGCCTGCTAGGCAATTAGGGATTGGCAATGAATGCCAGCCTGGCCAGCAATGCCCACATCCCCTGAATGAATTTAAAAAAGTCATTAAATTGAGAGGGGAAGAGTTATTTTTAAATGAAGTTGTGTTACGGAATATTTCAACTTGATGGGATTATACTATAGTCCGCCACAATTATCAGACAGAACTCGAGGAAAAAATATGAAAAGAGATCTCAGATATATGTCAGAATAATAAAAGGTTGTAGTAGCAGGTAATTTTACTTTTCCAAACATTGACCGAGTCTTCCATAGTGTTAAAGGCTTGAATGGTGAAGAATTCGTTAAATGAGTTCAAGCAAATTTTCTTTATCAACGCACTAGAGGACGAGCAAAACCTGACCTGCTCATACAGTCTTGGGTAATAAGGCAACACAGTGACTGAAGTGATGGTAGGGAAACATTTTGTCCAGTGATCAAAATCCTATTTGTTTTAGAATAGTTATGGAAAATGATAAACCTTTAATAAAATTTGGAACTTTTAGTTGGAATAAGGGAAACTTTAATGGTATGAGACAAGAACTTTGAAAAGTTGATTGGAATGGATTGTTTGCGCGTAAAGGGCCATCTGATAAATGCAAGATCTTCAAAAGTGTGATAACGAGAGTTTAGCATTATTATGTTCCTGTTATAGTGAAAGCTGGTAGAATTAGAGAATAACGGATTAATAAAGATGTTCTCATCAAGGATAAAAATGAATCATAGATTTTGACAATTGCTTTCAAATAAATCTCTTGAACAGTGTAAAGAGTGTAGGGGCATTCTTAAGAGGGAGATCAGGAAAGTAAGGAGACAATATGAGAAAGCCTTGGCAAATACGGTTATTGATAGTCCAAAGAGATTCTACAAATACACGGACAGCAAGAGAGCAACGGGAGAAAGAGTAAGGCCCCTTAAAGATCAAATCATTGTGTTGATTCTGAGGAGCTGAAGGAGAAGACAAATATTATGGTCTATTTTTATGGTCAGCAAACTCAGGGAAATAAATATTGATGATTCACATTACAGAAGAGGAAATGCTGCAAGTCTTACAAAATATGAAGGTGGATAAATCTCCAGGACCTGATCTAGTGTATCTCAGTTTGTTGTGGGAAGTGATGGGGAAACTGCAAGGCCTCATGCAAAAATATCTGTAAATCTATAACTATGGGTGAGGTGCGTGATGACTGGAGAGTGGCTAATGTTGCACCTTTGTTTATGAAGGGAGAGAAGGAGAATCCTGTGAAGTGTAAATCTGACTTTGGTTGTGGGTAAATTGTTGGAGGTGATCCTGAAAGACAGGATTTACGTGCATTTGGACAGGTATGGAATGATTAGGGTGTCTCTCAAAATTGACTGGGTTTTCTGAAGTAGTAATCAAGAAGATTGATGAGAGCAGAGCAGTAGACATTGTTTATCTGAACTTTAGTAAAGCCTTTGAGAAAACTCTGCACAGTAGACTAATTAGTAAAGTTAGCTTGCCAAGTAGATGCAAAAATAGCTTAACAGTGGGAGTCAGAGAGTGATGGTGGAGGTTGTCTTTCGGACTGAAGGCCCGTGACCAGCGGTGTTCCACAGGGATTGTTGCTGGATCCACTTTTATTTATCATTTATAAATGATTGAAATAATATAGGCATGGTTAATACATAGAATATTACAGTGCAGTACAGGCCCTTCGGCCCTCAATGTTGTGCCGATCAATCATACCAATCTGAAGCCCATCTAACCTACACAATTCCATGTACGTCCATATACTTGTCCAATGACGACTTAAATGTACCTAAAGTTGGCGAATCTACTACCGTTGCAGACAAAGCATTCCATACCCTTACTACTCTCTGAGTAAAGAAACTACCTCTGACATCTGTCCTGTATCTATCACCCCTTGATTTAAAGCTATGCCCCCTCGTGCTCGCCGTCACCATACTTGGAAAAAGGCTCTCTCTGTACACCCTATCTAATCCTCTGATTATCTTATAAGTACGTTTGCGGGGTGACACAAAATTGGTGGTGTGGACAATGAAGAAAGTTATCTAAGACTGCAAAGAGATCTTGTTCAATTGGGTCAATAGACTGAAGTATGGAAGATGGAGTTTAATTTGGATAAATGTGAGATATTACAGTTTGGTTAAACGAGCAGGGTAGGACTTTTACAATTAAAAGTAGGGCCTTCAGTAGTGTTGTAGAACAGAGGCATCTTGGGATTCAGATCTTTGAAGTTTGTGTCACATATAGGTAATGTAGTTAAGGCAGCATTTAGCACACTTGCCTTCATTACTCAAACTTTGACTATAGGAGTTGGGATGCTATGTTGAGGTTGCACAAGACCTCTTCTGGAGTACTATGCCCAGTTCTGGTCACTCTGTTACAGGAAGGATATTATTAAGCTGGAGATGGTTCAGAAGAGGTTTACCAGTATATTGTTCAGAATAGAGGGTTGAAGTAATAAGGGGAGGCTGGAGAAGCAGGAACTTTTCTCCCTGGAGCACAGAGAAGGTTGAGGGCTGAACTTAGAGATTTATCAAATCATGAGGGATATGAAAAAAGTCAATGGCGGTATCTTTTCTCTAGGATAGGGGCTTTGAAGGTAAGGGGAGAAAAAATTAGAAGACATTAGGAGAGTTTTTTTCAGAGACTGATTCAGGTGTGGAATGGCCTTCGAGAGGACGTATGGACAATGCTTAAAAGACATTTGGATCAGTATGTGAATAAAAAATGTTTAGACGGATATGGGACTGGTTTAGTTGGGATAATGTTTGCCTTGGACTGGTTGGACCAAAGGGTCTGAAAGATTAGATTACTTACAGTGTGGAAACAGGCCCTTTTCAGGTGTGGAATGGCCTTCGAGAGGACGTATGGACGTCCTATAGTGACAATGCTTAAAAGACATTTGGATCAGTATGTGAATAAAAAATGTTTAGACGGATAAGGGACTGGTTTAGTTGGGATAATGTTTGCCTTGGACTGGTTGGACCAAAGGGTCTGAAAGATTAGATTACTTACAGTGTGGAAACAGGCCCTTTGGCCCAACAAGTCCACACCGACCCGCCGAAGCGTAACCCACCCATACCCCTACATTTACCCCTTTACCTAACACTATAGGCAATTTAGCATGGCCAATTCACCTGACCTGCACATCTTTGGACTGTGGGAGGAAACCGGAGCACCCGGAGGAAACCCACGCAGACACGGGGTGAATGTGCAAACTCCACACAGTCAGTCGTTTGAGTCGAGAATTGAACCCAGGTCTCTGGCGCTGTGAGGCAGCAGTGCTAACCACTATGCCACCGTGCTGCCCGAAAGTGCAGTATGATTCCGTAATTCTAACTCTCGCTGTCTCTGTAAATTCCTCCAGCCTCACAACCCTCCCCATCATAACATCAAGATTTAAATCTCCCTGTCATCTCATCCGGCCTCACACTCGCCCCTGTCACTGTCGCCTCATCCAGCTTCACAACCCTATCACTATCATCCCATCCAAACTCTCAACCCTCCTTGTCACTGCTATCTCATCCCACCCTATCACAACTCTCCCCATCACGGTCATCTCATCCAGCTTTACAACCCTCCCTATCACAGTAATTCCCCTCTAGCCTTACAACTCCCCCTAACTCTAAAGATCTCCAGCCTCAGAACTCTCACTACGTCTGGTATCACAAACATTGCTATGTGTGGTTTCATAAACATCTGTCTCTGTAATATCATCTAATCTCAACTGAGAACCCCCTCCCGCATCTCCCAATCTCCTCCAGCCTCTCAAATCTGTGATATGCACTTTCCTCTAATTCCATTCTTTTGAGAATAGATTTTCCATTTTTATTTCTCCACTTGATGGTGGCACTTTCAGATTCCTGGGTCCCAAGCTCCAGAATTTCCTCCTAAACTGCTCAACTTTTCGACTTCACCTTCCTCCCAAAAACATGTGTCTCCTATTCTAATATCATCTTCTCTGACCTGGTTTCAAATGGGGCTTGTCACATTCCTACATTAAGTGCCTTGGTGGTCTCCAGGACAGAAAAAGACTCTGTGGTCATCCAGTCTGTGTTAGTTATGAAAACTGACACCTAAATATTCTAATGCCATTTTCCAGTGCTTGGCCCATTGACCTGTCTGCCTTGGCCTCACAAGTGCGAATCTAAACATATCTTAAATGTTGTCAGTATTTCTGTGTCTCCCACCTTTACAGACTGTGAGGTTCAATGTTAATTGTCACTGTGATGACACCACACACAGGAACACAGAGCCCCTGGGAGACTGTAAGGACTACAGATGCTGGAAGCCAGAGTCTATAGGTATGTGGGGTTTCACCCGAAACGCTGACTTTCCTCCTGCTCAGATGCTTTCTGACCTGTTGTGATTTTCCAGCCTCACACCAAGAAACACAGAGCATCTAGGCCTTTGCAAACCAGAGATTACTCGCACGTTGGAGAAAGAGAGGACTGCAGATACTGGAGATCAGAGTTGAAAATGTGTTGCTGGAAAAGCGCAGCAGGTCAGGCAGCATTAAAGGAGCAGGAGAATCGACGTTTCGGGCATAAGCCCTTCTTCAGGAATGAGGAGGGTGTGCCAAGCAGGCTAAGATAAAAGGTAGGGAGGAGGGAC
>NC_057739.1:46471539-46475111 GCF_004010195.1 Chiloscyllium plagiosum
GCAGGTCCTTGGCCTCCTCCATCGCCAGACCATGGCAACACGACGCCTGGAGAAAGAGCGCCTCATCTTCCACCTAGGAACCCTCCAACCACAAGGGACGAATGCAGATTTCTCCACCTTCCTCATTTCCCCTCGCCCCACCTTTTCTCAGTCCCAACCCTTGGACTCAGCACCGCCTTCTTGACCTGCAATCTTCCTCCCGACCTCTCCGCCCCCACCCCCTCTCCGGCCTATCACCCTCACCTTAACTTCCTTCCACCTATCGCATTCCCAATGCCCCTCTCCCAAGTCCCTCCTCCCTACCTTTTATCTTAGCCTGCTTGGCACACCCTCCTCATTCCTGAAGAAGGGCTTATGCCCGAAACGTTGATTCTCCTGCTCCTTTGATGCTGCCTGACCTGCTGTGCTTTTCCAGCAACACGTTTTTCATTACCCGCATGTTGGGAAGGATGGCAAGGTCCCCGAGACGGGTCACAGGAGATTTACCAGAATGGTTGGAAGGATGAGGGATTTTAGTTGCAGGGATAGGGTTTTTTTAAAAAAAGATTATTCATTCATGTGATATGGGTGTTGCTGGTACACATTGAGAATATCCATCTACAATAGATGGACTCTGCTTCTCAACCTCTCCCCTTGCCTAGGCTGTGGTAAGCTTCAGGTTAAAGCACCACCAGTCATCTCTCCCTAGTGAGAGAGCAGCCCTATGGTCTCGTAGGACAATGGTGACTTTACCTTTTACACAGTGATGCCACCATGCATCGGGGGTGAAGAGAAGGAAGTTGAAGGTGGTGGATGGGACCTCACTCTGGCACACTGAAAATCCTCTAGGAGAAAGCATTTTCTTTAATATTGTTAGGGGCTGCACTGATGCAGGCAAGTGGAAAATGTTCCATCACAATCCTGATGTGTACCTTATAGATAGCAAACAGACATTGGTTTATCAGGGGTTTGGGAAACAGATTGTTCTCCTTGTAGCAAAGGAAATTGAGAGGAGCGGTGATAGTGGGGCTTGCTGAAGGTATATATTAGGATGCTAAAACTTACACTCATCAGCTGACCGTAAAAGAATTACAGGACAATAGTGAAAATTTTGGGCAAGATCGATCAAGAGATTGGAGTGATTTAACAAGAACTTCTCTGCAGCAAGTGGGAATGAACTGGAACACAATACTCACAAATAATGCTAATATCCAGGTTCTGATGGACTGAGTAATTCCGTCACAGTTTGGTGTCACAATTATTGAGATTCCCACCTGCAAGTCCACTTGTAATACCCTGTAATACAAATTTATCATAGGCATCACAGTCAGTCCAGGACAAAAATTCACAGCATCCCCTCCTCATGGCCTAGGAAAACTGTGCATTCTCCCTGCTGCACACTATCCCTTCTGGAGGCTAGCAGCTAATTCAGGGGGAAATCTATTAGGGTTTCCATCTTGGGACTTCAGACTAAAATCTTTGACACATGGTGCAGAACATTCCAAGAGTTAGTGAGTTATGGGGAGTTGCCCTTCTGTGTCATCAGGACATGGGGTGTGAAAGGCTAATGCTAATGATATGCAAGTTGCCTCTATTCTGAACAATGGGCAGCAAGCTCCTCTTAGCAATTCCAAAGAGTATCCCGAAAAAAAAAGATAACAATTAGACACACACCGTGCTGCTCAGAGCTCTCAATAAAGATCATCAAACAATGAGGGAGGATCTCAAAAGTCATAACAGTAGAGTTCTGAGAAGGTCACAAACATTTACAGAGAGAAACTGATAGGTGAAATGAGCAGTAAGTTGGCCTATGGAACTTAAAGCAGGAAAATGTGAAGTTGTATCTTGTAGAAGAGATAATAAAAGAACACAGAGTATCATTTAAATGGTGAGAACTAAAGAAAGCTGTACCGGAAGGGAGAGGAGGAGGAGGAGTAGTAGTAACAGTAGGAGGAGGATGAGTGGGAGAAAAACAGAGTTGGAATGCTTGTAGTTTTGCGAGAATGGGTGAAGAGTCAATATGAACTCGGAAAGACAAGTGACTGGAGAAAGATGTACGTTTAGGACTAAAACCAGGAGCATCACATCAGACAGTTTGGCTTGGTGGGCTAGTTGAATGGAGGGAAGCAGCAGAGGCAGCTGATCAGATTGTCTCAATCTTAGTGACAGAGAAACTCCATGTGCTCCTCACTCCTGTTGTTGGAGGGAGGACGGAGAAAACAGGATGATGGACTATATTTCACAAAGAAACAAAACCTGTGTCAGTGATATTTAAAATGAGTGAACAAACCTGATGCATTTAACTTTTATCCAGAATATTAAAATATACAACTGAAGTCCGGCTTTGAATCCCACCTCGGCAGATAGTGGAATCTGAAGTGAAGAAAGAATAACTGGAATTAAGAACAGACTGATCTACATGGAACCACTGTGAATGGCATAAAAAAACCTAATGTCCTTCAGGGAAAGAAATTGTATTAATCATTGCAAAGTCTCAACAAAGGAATGAAACTGGATGGACCACATGACATCTACCAAGGCATTAGAAAACAGAACTAGACAATCAGCCCTCTTGACCCTGCAAAGTCTTCCTCACTAACATCTGGGGGTTATTGCCAAAATGCGGAGAGCTGTCTCAAAGACTAGTCAAGGAACAGCCTGACAAAGTCATACTCATGGAATCATACCTTACAGACAATTACCAGACCTCACTGTTATAGACTAGGCCATATTGGATTTGGTACTCGGTAATGAACCAGGACATGTGATGGGCTTGTTAGTGGGTGGACATTTTGGCGATGGTGACCACAATTCTGTGACTTTCACCTTGGTTATGGAGAGAGATAGGTGCATGCAACAGGGTAGGTTTTACAATTGGGGAAAGGGTAATTACGATGCTCTAAGACAGGATCTGAGGAGCAAAAGTTGGGAGCATAGGCTGTCAGGGAAGGCTGTTGTGGAAATGTGGAACTTTTTCAAGGAACAGATACGATGTGTCTTTGATATGTATGTACCTGTCAGGCAGGAAAGAAATGGTCGTGTGAGGGAACCTTGGTTGACGAGGGAGGTTGAATGTCTTGTAAAGAGGAAGAAGGAGGCTTACATAAGGTTGAGGAAACAGGGTTCAGACAGAGCAGTGGAGGGATACAGGATAGCCAGAAGGGACCTGAAGAAAGGGATTAGGAGAGCCAAGAGAGGGCATGAAAAATCTCTGGCGGATAGGATCAAGGATAACCCAAAGGCATTTTATGCATATGTGAGAAACATGAGAATGACGAGAACAAGGGTAGGTCCGACCAAGGACAGTAGTGGGAGATTGTGTATTGAGTCGGAAGAGATAGGAGAGGTCTTGAATGAGTACTTTTCTTCAGTATTTACGAACGAGAGGGACCGTATTGTTGAAGAGGAGAGTGTGAAACGGACTGGTAAGCTAGAGGATATACTTGTTAGGAAGGAAGATGTGTTGAACATTTTGAACAACTTGAGGATAGACAAGTCCCCCGGGCCTGACGGGATATATCCTAGGATTATGTGGGAAGCAAGAGAGGAAATTGCAGAGCCGTTGGCAATGATCTTTTCGTCTTCACTGGCAA
>NC_057739.1:46476799-46487258 GCF_004010195.1 Chiloscyllium plagiosum
GGGGAGATGTTAGGGGTGGGTTCTTTACCCAGGAGAGTGGTGGGGGCATGGAATGCGCTGCCTGTGGGAGTGGTAGAGTCAGAATCTTTGGTGACCTTTAAGCGGCAATTGGATAAGTACATGGATGGGTGCTTAAGCTAGGACAAATGTTCGGCACAACATCGTGGGCCGAAGGGCCTGTTCTGTGCTGTATTGTTCTATGTTCTATGTTCTAAATATTCTTAAGCAGGCAGCCCCAGACCATAACTTTGCAATTTGTTTTGGTAAATATACAGTGAAAATTTGCAGAATAAGTTAGCTAGGTTGACTACCATATTTTAAAACTGAAAAAACTTTATTCACAAAATTACACAATTAAACACAAAGAACAGAATAAAGAACCCCTACAGAACTCAGTCTATCCAAACTAGACTTAATTATGCTGTTCCAAATATACACAAGTCCTAATAAGCAAACCCCTTAAAAGAAAACAGTAAAAATGGAACAAATGCGTACAGGTTGAAGTTACAAGGGCAGAAGGAGACAGTGTTTCGGAACCTGCTTCCATACAGCTCACTGTTGAACTCCTACCTAGTTCTGGACTGAACTGCTCAGCACAAGAGCTGACCATTCCCCTTTCATTATACAGGTCACTTCTAAAACATGACCACCTTGGCCTGAAGTCTCATCTGTTTACATATAAACAAAAAGGCCTCTCAATACCAACTAGTCACCTCGGAGCCAGGAGCTGTTTACGACCCCTCTGAAAAAAATCAAGCATACAGTATCTTTGAGAAAAGGAACAGCTTTTAGAAAAAAAAGGACTAGCTTTGTGACACCTTGCCCTTTTTTTAAAAATCATCAAAATCAAAAGATGGCTTCATTTTTAGAACCCTCAAAAACCCGGTTCGTAGTCTAAAGACACGTGTACATTATACTACCTATACACATGCAAATATGCACAACCACATGCGAATTCAGGCCGTGGCACACATGTCACCGAATGCCTCCATATCTCTTTTGAGCCTCAATAACACATCAACAATCACTTTTTCGCGACATGCCACATGCACAATTGTCAAATTGAATGGCTGCAACAATAAGCTTCATCTAAACAGTCTGACATTTTTGTCCTTAACCTACAGACATTTGTGGAAAAATTTATGATCACTGTATACGATTGCCTCAGACGCATTGCTGGCAATATAAACACTGAAATGTTGTAATGCTAACACCAAAGTGAAAGTCTCTTTCTTAACTGTTGAATATTTCTGTTCATGAATGTCCAACTTCCTGGAAAAATACCCGATAGGTCCTTCTATTCCTTCGTCATCCTCCTGCAGGAGCATCGCACCAACACCCAAACCCACATCACTGGCATTGATAGCCACCTTGAAAGGCTTCATTTCTGTGTGGCTAATACTGGGGCAGTGGTTAACAGTTTTTAGGCTGTCAAATGACTTTTGACAATCCACTGAACCTTCTTGCCCTTTTTTTTTTAAACAATTCGGTGAGTGGAGCAGCCGCACTGCTAAAGTTCAGCATAAACTTTTGGTAAAATCCAGTCAATCCCAGAAACCATAGTACCGCTTTTTCTTTGGTCGACGGTGTGGGAAATTCCCCAATTACTTTCGTTTTTGCATCTTTTGGGGCCATTTGTCCATGTCCAATAACATGGCCCTGGAAGGTGACTTGGGCTTTGGCAAATTCACTTTTAGCTAGGTTTATCACCAAGGCTGCCTTCCAAAGTCACTCGAACAAGTCCGATAAATGCTGTAAATGTTCTTTCCACGAGTTACTAAAAATCACTAGGTCAATGTATACCACACAGTCGGGTAATCCGGCAATGATCTTCTTAGTCAATCTCTGAAATGTGGCTGGAGCATTTTTCATACCAAATGGCATGACTTTGAATTGACATAGTCCATTTGGTGTTACGAAATTGCCTTTGCTCTCACTGACAGAGGTACTTGCCAGTAGCCTCTTAGCAAGTTCAACTTAGAAATGTAAGTTGCTTGTCCCACTTTTTCAACACAGTCCTCCAATTGTGGAATTGGATCTGCATCTGTCTTTGTAATGGTGTTGGCTTTGCGATAGTCCACACTTTGTGGGCGGCACGGCGGCACAGTGGTTAGCACTGCTGCCTCTCAGCGCCAGAGACCCGGGTTCAATTCCCGCCTCAGGCGACTGACTGTGTGGAGTTTGCACGTTTTCCCCGTGTCTGCGTGGGTTTCCTCCGGGTGCTCCGGTTTCCTCCCACAGTCCAAAGATGTGCAGGGTCAGGTGAATTGGCCATACTAAATTGCCCGTAGGTGTTAGGTAAGGGGTAAATGTAGGGGTATGGGTGGGTTTCGCTTCGGCGGGTCAGTGTGGACTTGTTGGGCCGAAGGGCCGGATTCCACACTGTAATGTAATCTAATCTTAACCAATGGGTACCATCTGGTTTTGGCACCGTGACTATAGGTGAGCTCCAGTCACTGTAACTCACTTTCGATTATGCCATCTTGGAGCATGTGCGCTACCTCCCTCTGAACATGTGCCAACTTTAGAGTTTTATGCCTATAAGGATGTTGCTTAATCGGAACAGCATCTCCTATTGCTACATCATGCACAATTAGGTTCGTACTTCCCAGTTTATTTCCACATATCGCCCCATGTGATAGTAATAACTCTTTCAGGACTTTTCAATTCCCTTGTAGAAGGTAACTCAATAATTTATCCCAATTTTTGACAACATCCTCATTGTATGATTTGAGGAATGTCCAATTCCGAATCCTCTGAGCTTCGTTCGTCCTTCTGTGTTGTAATCATTAACACCTTCTCCTCTTGCTCTCCAGCCTTACCAAGTAGTTCACCTCACTCAATTTCCTCTCGATTTGATAAGGCCTACTAAACCTTGCTTTTAAAGGCTCACCCCCTGTTATTGGAAGTAATACCAATACCTTATCCCGCAATTGCAAAATTACAATTTCTTATCCGCTTCCTGTTTCATTGTATGCTGTGATACTTTTAAATGCTGTCTAGCCAACTCTCGAGCTCTATTTAAATCGTTCCCCAAAATTTGAGACATAGTCCAAATGGGTGGTCTCTGAATTCTGACTTATTAATTACTCCTTAACCAATTTTAACGGTCCTCTTACTTCATGCCCAAACATTAATTCAAATGGACTGAATTTGGTCGATTCATTTGTGCATCTCTGATCGCAAAAAGTTCAATCGGACTCCCTTATCCCAATCATCTGGATAATTCTGATCATAAACTCTCAATATGGTATTTAGTGTTCGATGCTGTCTCTCTAATACTCCCTATGATTCTGGATGGTACGTAGTAGATTTGAATTGCATTATTGCCAAGTTATTCAAAACCTCCTTGAATAGTTCGGATGTGAAGTTTGATCCTTGATCTGACTGGATCTCTATTGGCGTGCATATCTAGTAAAAAAAAATGTTAAAGTAGTTCTTCTACAACCCTTTTAGCTGTGATGTTGCATAATGGTTCTGCCTCTGGAAATCTCATCGATACATCCATTATTGTTAATAAATACTTATTCCCACTTTTTGTTTGAGGTAGGGGACTTACGCAATCAAGACTCTTGTGAAAGGTTCCTCAAATGCTGGAAAGGTATTAAAGGTATTCTATTATTGTAGGAATAAAAGAATGACTAGGGTAGGAATAGGTCCAGTCAAGGATAGTAGTGGGAAGTTGCGTGTGGAGGCGGAAGAGATTGGGGAGACACTGAATGAATACTTTTCTTCAGTATTTACTCAGGAACAGGGCATTGTCGTCGATGTGAATACTGAGTCACAAATAAGTAGAATGGATGGCTTTGAGGTATGTAGAGAAGAGGTGTTGGAAATCCTGGAAAAGGTGAAAATAGATAAGTCCCCTGGGCCTGATGGCATTTATCCTAGGATTCTCTGGGAAGCAAGGGAGGAGATTGCAGAGCCATTGGCCTTGAATTTTATGTCCTCTTTGTCTACAGGAGTAGTCCCAGAAGACTGGAGGATAGCAAATGTGGTTCCCTTGTTCAAAAAGGGGAGTAGGGATAGCCCTAGTAACTATAGGCCGGTGAGTCTCACTTCTGTTGTGGGCAAAGTCTTAGAGAGAATTGTAAGGGATAGGATTTATGCACATCTGGATAGGAATAATGTGATCAAGGATAGTCAGCATGGTTTTGTGAAGGGCAGGTCGTGCCTCACAAACCTTATTGAATTCTTTGAAAAGGTGACAAAGGAGGTTGATGAGGGGAAAGCGGTAGACGTGGTATATATGGATTTTAGTAAGGCGTTTGATAAGGTTCCCCATGGTAGGCTACTGCAGAAAATACAGAGATATGGCATTGAGGGTGAGTTGGAGGTTTGGATTAGAAATTGGCTGGATGGAAGAAGACAGAGGGTAGTAGTTGATGGCAAAGTTTCTTCATGGAGTGCCGTCACTAGCGGTGTTCCGCAAGGATCTGTTTTGGGACCATTGCTGTTTGTCATTTTTATAAATGACCTGGAAGAGGGGTTAGAAGATTGGGTGAGCAAGTTTGCGGATGATACGAAAGTCGGAGGAGTTGTTGACAGTGAGGAAGCATGTGGCAGGTTACAGCAGGATATAGAGAAGCTGCAGAGCTGGGCAGAAAGGTGGCAAATGGAATACAATGTAGCTAAGTGTGAGGTGATTCACTTTGGGAAGAATAACAAAAAGATGGGGTACTGGGCTAATGGTCGGATACTTGGTAGTGTGGATGAGCAGAGGGATCTTGGTGTCCATGTACACAGATCTCTGAAAGTTGCCACCCAGGTAAATAGTGCGGTGAGGAAGGCATATGGCGTACTGGCTTTTATTGGTAGAGGAATTGAGTTCCGGAGTCCTGAGGTCATGATGCAGTTGTTCACTCAGCGAGTTGTAAGTTCATGGAATGCCCTGCCAGTAGCAGTGGTGGACTCTCCCTCTTTATGGGCATTTAAGCGGGCATTGGATAGGTATATGGAGGATAGTGGGTTAGTATAGGTTAGGTGGGCTTGGATCGGCGCAACATCGAAGGCCAAAGGGCCTGTACTGCGCTGTATTGTTCTATGTTCTATGTTCTAAAGGTGCAGGTTTTATTATTGCCTATGGTCTTCCAATTAGTTGACAAGTATGATACGTCTGGCAAAATTAAATCACATCTAGTGTAGTCCAGGCCTGTAAAAATATCTTTGTATTTTAACCTATGTTTTCCTCACTCCTAAATGACCTCCACGTGGTAGCTCATGCACCACTTGCAGCACCTCCTTTCTATAACCTACTGGCAAAACAATTTGACGAATCTCTACCCATTTCTCATCTGCTTAAATGTGTGATGGTCTCCATTTCCTCATTAAGACATTATTTGTTAAGTAATAACAAACAGGAATGCATTCACTCTCCTTATCTGCATATGCCTTTTGATACAACTGTTTTAACTCATCTTTCTGCTGTAACTCTACGTTTTGCAGAGCTAAAGATACTTGCATGTTTACTTAGTAGCTCTGCTCTGTCTCACTTATCTGATCAAAAAAGTCTCAGATAAAGCTATATCAGCTTCCTCAACTGTGCCTTTTGATCTCTCCTGCTTCAACTTGTACCTCTGTGACCTTGTGATCTCACAATCTTGGAAAATTCCTGCAAAATTTCCTTCATTTATTCAGTTGCCTGCATCTCCACTGGCTTTTCAACTAGAGTAGGCAACACGCCTACCAGTGAATCAGCTCTATCATTTTAAAGGACAAACTGTATTCCTGGAGCTGACAGTTTGTCCAGTACTCAGACCACAAATTCTCCACATCTCTGGACTCTCTAGCCTCACTTTACATAATTGAGCATTTTTTGTCTCACCGTGGGTTCCCGTTACCAGTACCTTTTCTGGCAATAGTCCCTCAGGAGTACATATCTCCTCATCCTTCAGCATTGCAGACTGAGAGGATCCTCTGTCCCTTAACATTGTAACCTCTTTACCTGCTACTCCTGGCCTGCGTAAATAAACTTCATCCTTGCATGTATATTTTTTAAGGAGATCTCGCACTTCCTCCTTAATCAACATCTGATCATCTTGTACAAGCTGAGGTCGCTGTTTAAGTTCCCTTGTGCTTTTTGTTACTAGTCCAATAAAACTCCCAGGCTTGTCTGGTTTTCTGACATCTGGCTTTCTCCTAGCTCACCAACACTGATATCGTGTAGCGCACGTTATTACAATGAAAACACCGGAGTTTTTTAACTTTTGTCCCCCTCACTAGTTTTCTTTTTACCCTGTAGTAAGTTATTCTTATGATCTTCATGGAGATCTACCTTTCCCTTTCCACGCAAGGATTTCTCTTTGCTCCAATTTCTATCCCTCATGGACTGAAATTGAATCTGGAAGCCAAACTGTGTTTTATGAACTAGCTCATACTCATCAGCCACTTCAGCTGCTAACTTTGCCATCTCTGCTCTTCCACACGAGTTTGCACTACTTCAAGGCAGTGAATTCTTGAATTCCTCCAAAATAATTACCTCTAAGGGCATCATAGGTTTGCTTGATTTTTAAAGCTCTTATTCTCCAAGGAACATGGAAGTGCAAAACCTCTGCTTCTGGATGCTCTGTGCCCAGCCATATGAAGAGAGAGTTAAGACTTAACAGTCAGACCGATTAAGTGTTTATTGACCGATCGTGGAATTGAGACAGCCCCACCGGGGGTCCAGATCTTCACAGCAAGTTTAAATGTTGAGCTACTCCTGTAATTATCTCGCCTTTCCTCACAGAAGCAGCCAGGTCCAATCCCAGCTGGTCTGTTAATTCTTGCAGCTTGGTCTTATTCACCTTTTACAAAATTTCTAAAGTCACTGCATCCATTCCCAGAAAACGTTTGGCGACTGAAAGAGCTATTACTATCCCAAGCTTTGTCAACCCAACCAAACCAACACTCAAAATAAAGACACTAGCACCTACCACTCGCTGTTTGAAATCCTGCAAAAAGCATCCAGTCTGTTATGGACTAGGCCAGACCACTCAAAACATTTTGAAGCAGGTAACCCAGATCAAACCAAAACAAATTGCAAAGTTAAGTGTACAGCGAAAATTACCTGGGAGTAAGTTAGCTAGGTTGATTATCAGGTTTTAAAACAGACAAAAAAAAGTATTCACAAAGTTACACAATGAAAGACAAAAAACATAATAAAGAACCCCTAAAAAAAATCAGTCTATCCTAACGAGACTTAATTATGCTATTCTGAATATACACAGTCCTAATAAGCAAACTCCCCTAAAAAAAAGTAAAAATGGAAAAAATGCTTACAGGTTGAAGTTAGAAGGGCAGAAGGAGAGACAGTGTTTCGCAACCTGTTTCCACACAGCTCACTTCTAAAACATGATCACTTTGGCCTGAAGTCTCATCTGCTTACATATAAATGAAAAGGCCTCTCAATACCCTTTAATCTCTCCACCAAACTAGTCACCTCGGAGCTAGGAGCTGTTTACAACCCCTCTGAAGAAAAATCAAGGACACAGTATCCTTGAGAAAAGAAACAGCTTTTAGAAAAAAAGAACCAGCTTTGTGACAGTGAGAAAGTCTATAGCCTTAAAACTTGTCTTTAAACATTTAGACTAAAATGTAATGCTGAATTATAGAACACATTTACTGAACTAGAAAATAGACAGGCAGAAGGCTCAGAAAAAGGAAGGAACTTAAGGAATGCAAAAGATAGGGACCTATGCTTACCAAGTGATAACTGTAAGACAATTAAGAACATTTGCCTTAGCATTGATGAATCTGTGTGAACAGGACACCAAGTGATAACATTCACAGCCATTCCCTTGTGAAATTAATGACAGTGTTCAATTCTGACCCTGAAACACAACTCGATACTATCAAAAACTTTGTAATTAACGGTCAGATGCTGACAATTATGATGGATTCTTATTTCCCCTTGCAAGCAGGGCAGACACAGAGAAAAAAAATCTTTGCTATTACAAAACCCTGACTTGAGAGTTCAAAAGGACACGAGAGCGAGAGACCATTTTAGTGCTGAACCTGTTGAATCCAGTAGAAAATTAACTCTTCATGCTTACCTGCTATGGATTGAATTTAATTGCGTTTTGGGATTTTATGATGACATTGAGTAGCCATTACCAGTTATTAAATACAAACTCTGTAAAAGGTAATATTGATAAAGGCTTAACTTACCTGCTGTTCTTGCAGACCACTCTACAGACCTTACAGACTGCCCCACTGTCGATTCTAACTTATCAGATCTTATGTCTTATTTGAATCACAAACTTGAAAAGAAGGCATGTTTAATTTGAGACTAATTAATCATTTTAAATACAACCTTGCAGTAACATTTCAACCTCAGGTACAGAATGATTCTGTGCTTAAGATAAAAAGCAGGAATCTGCTCCCAGCTTAAAGTTATTCTAAACCGAATGTTGAAGAGATTCTGACACAATCTGTCGGGAAGCCATTTTATGGTCAAAAATTTGCCCTCCTTGCTAAGAAGCCATTTTGTAAAACAATGATATCAGACATGCGAGCTGTGCAAGGTTACTTTATGAACTCTCTAATTAGCTCAGACTGGTACCGCTTTATGATAGGAATTTATCTCGCTAGCAGGCTGGGTATGTTTTTCCCACCTGATGAATGGCTTAGGACCTGTAGGAGTGATTAGTCAAGTATACACAGACCTGTCAATGAACTTTTCTTCTTTACGAATTATTGTCTTTCACTATTATCTGTCTAATTAAGAACATGCAATGTTTTTTTCAACTTTTGTATAAAGGGAGCCACTTTGTATCAGTACATCGGAGTAGCCACTGGGGCTATTAGAACCTAGTTAGTTTAGCTTATAGGTGTCAATGTTATGTTGTTACAGTGATGCTATTAGTGAATAGAAGGGCATGACTAAAATTAAACTAAACTGTCTGTAGGTGGCTTTTATTCCAGACTTCCAAAACGTATGATCTCCGGGATGAACCAAGAGAGAGGCTTTACAGGTCTGAGTCCACAGGGATTCCCTGGGCCATCTCAAAACTGTACTTTAACAACACCACCATCACCATCCCTAGATATGTCCTGTCCCAACAGCATGATAGACCAGGCAGAGGTGGCAGCACAGCAGTGTACAGAGAGGAAGGATTTGACCTGGGAATACTCAGCTTTGACTCTGGACACCAGGAAGTCTCACGGCTCCTGCTGATTACCTCGGCTGATAAATCAGTACTTCCCCATGTTGAACAACACATGGAGGAAGTACTGAGGGTGTAAAGGTGTCAAATATATGCTAAGTACCGGATTTCAATATTCACCAAGTGTAGTGCAGCAGCAGGATTACTGATCGAGCTGGTCAGCTCATAAAGGACATAGTTGCTCGACTGGGTCTGCAGCAAGTGGTGAGGGAACCAACACGAGGGAAAAACATACTTGATCTCATCGTTCCAAATTTTCCAGCTGCATCTATCCATCACAGCATCGTTAAGAGTGACCACTGCACACAGTCTCTTTCGAGACAACACCGCACCTTAAAGATGAGAAAACCTGCCATTGTGTTGAGTGACACTATCACCGTGCTAAATGGGACAGACTTCGAACAGATACAGGAACTCAAAACTCGGACACCAACGGCAGCAGAATTGTACTCTAGCACAATGTGTAACCTCGTGGCCCGGCATTTCCCATTCAAACATTACCATCAGGCCAGGGGAGAAAGTGAGGTCTGCAGATGCTGGAGATCAGAGCTGAAAATGTGTTGCTGGAAAAACGCAGCCGGTCAGGCAGCATCCAGGGAACAGGAGAATCGACGTTTCGGGCATAAGCCCTTCTTCAGGATTCCTGAAGAAGGGCTTATGCCCGAACGTCGATTCTCCTGTTCCCTGGATGCTGCCTGACCTGCTGCGCTTTTCCAGCAACACATTTTCAGCATCAAGCCAGGGGGTCAACCCTGGTTCAATGGACAGTGCAGGAGGGCATGCCAGGAGCAGCACTGGGCATACCTAATAATTAGGTGCCAACCTGGTGAAGCAACCAAACCTACTTGCCTACCAACACAAATAACAAGAAAAGAGCTAAGTGATCCCACAACCAATGGATCAGATCTAAGCTCTGCACTTCTTCCACAGCCAGTCTTGAACAGTGATGGACAATTAGACAACTCACTGGAGGAGGTGCCACAACAATTTCTAGCCTTACTGATGGAGGGGTCTAATACATCCACGCAAAGGACAATAGCATTTGAGGCAGTCTTCAGCCAGAAATGCCAAGTGGATGGTCCATCTCAGCCTTCTCCAGTGGTCCCCAACATCACAGATGCGAGTTTTCAACCAATACGATTCACGTCACATAATATCAAGAAACGCATTTGAAATCAAGCAATGGCTATGGGCCCTGCCAACATTCTGGAAATACTTCTGAAGGCTTGTTCTCCCGAACTTACTGCCTGCCAAGCCAAGCTGTTTCAGTACCACTACAGCACTGACATCTACCGACTATGTGGAACATTGCC
>NC_057739.1:46487758-46495767 GCF_004010195.1 Chiloscyllium plagiosum
ATAGACGCTGTCAGCACCAGGAACAACACAGTCGGTGATAGACACTGTCAGCATCTGGACGAATACAGTCTGTGATAGACGCTGGCAGCACCAGGAAGAACACAGTCTGTGATAGACACTGTCAGCACCTGGAAGAACACAGTCTGTCATAGACGATGTCAGCATCTGGACGAATACAGTCTGTGATAGACGCTGGCAGCACCAGGAAGAACACAGTCTGTGATAGACACTGACAGCACCTGGAAGAACACAGTCTGTGATAGACACTGTCAGCACCAGGAAGGACACAGTCTGTGATAGATGCTGTCAGCACAAGGAAGAACACAGTCTATCATAGACACTGTCAGCACCAGGAAGAACACAGTCTGTGATAGACACTGTCAGCATCAGGAAGAACACAGTCTGTGATAGTCGCTGTCAGCACCAGGAAGAACACAGTCTGTGATAGACGATGTTAGCACCAGGAAGAACACAGTCTGTGATAGACACTGTCTGCACCCGGAAGAACACAGTCTGTGATAGACACTGTCAGCACCAGGAAGAACACTGTCTGTGAAAGACGCTGTCAGCACCATGAGGAACACAGTCGGTGATAGACACTGTCAGCACCAGTAAGATCACAGTCAGTGATAGACACTGTCAGCACCAGAACAAACATAGTCTATGATAGACACTGTCAGCACCAGGAAGAACACAGTCTGTGATAGACACTGTCAGCACCAGGTGCAACACAGTCTGTGATAGACACTGTCAACACCAGATTCTGCCTCAATCCATGACCCCTTTTAGCTCACAATATTTGAGCAGGTCATTTCCACCAATTCTCCCCTCAATTAAATTTGTCTACTGCTGTTCTCTTTCTCAATTTAGGGCAATTGTCGCTTGTTAACTGCCTTATTACTGCTGTAACCCATCTTATTAATATTCCGCTTCCTGTCTTATATGATACATCAAATGAGCTCAGTATCAATAATTTTTGATATGACTATATTACTATAATTGCCCCTATTAGTGCTACAAAATACAAGATTTACTTCCCCCAACACCCCTCCCCCTCCCCGCTGAAGTAAGGAACACAGCCAATTTCACCACCTATTTACATGTGGTAGTAGCCATTTATTGAAAGTTCTTCCATGGGAGTAAGCATCACTAATTGGGGCAGCAGTTATTGTCTGTTTCTTATTGCATCTAATTTCCAATGAGTATAATCCCAATCTACTCATTCTCTCCTCATAAACCAACTCCCTCAACTCTGGAATCAACCCAGTGAACCTCTTCTGCACTGCCTCCAGTGCCAGTACATCCTTTCTCAAGTAAGGAGACCACATCTGCACACAGTACTCCAGATGTGACTCCACCAGCAACCTATGCAGCTGAAACATAACCTCCCTGCTTTTAAACTCAATCTCTTTCGCAATGAAGACCAAAATTCCATTTGCCTTCCTAATTACCTGTTGTATCTGCAGACTAACCTTCTGTGATTTATGCACAAGGATACCCAGGTCCCTCTGCAAAGCAGTTTGCTGCAATTTTTTTACCATTCAAGTAATAATCCTTTTTACTGTTACTCTAACCAAAATGGATTACTTCACATTTATTAACATTGTATTCCATCTACCAGACCTCTGCCCACTCATTTAAACTATCTATGTCCCTCTGCAGACTTTCACAGTCCTCTGCACACTTTGTTCTACCACTCATCTTAGCGTCAATTGCAAACTTTGACACCTGACATATGATCCCCAACTCCAAATCATCTCTGTAAATTGTGAATAATTGCAGTCACAACATTGTTCCCTAAGGCACACCACTAGTTACTGATTGCCAACCAGAAAAGCACTCATTCATCCCCACTCTTTGCTTCCTGTTAGTTAACCAATCCGCTGTCCATGTTAATACATTGCCAGTAACTCCATCTATCTTGTTCATATGCTGCAGCCTTTTGTGTGGCACCTTGTTGAATACCTTTTGGAAATCTAGATACACCACATCTACTGGGTCCCCATTGCACATAAAGTCTTCATAGAATTCTAGTAGATTAAGCATGACCTGCCCTTCATGAAGGAGGAGAAAGTGAGGTCTGCAGATGCTGGAGATCAGAGCTGAAAATGTGTTGCTGGAAAAGCGCAACAGGTCAGGCAGCATCCAGGGAACAGGAGAATCGACGTTTCGGGCATAAGCCCTTCTTCAGGAATGAGGAAAGTGTGTCCAGCAGGCTCGGATAAAAGGTAGGGAGGGCTGAAGACCAGTGCAGATGCTCACTGTCTCAGACTGCAAGATCCGACCCTGAAACTGTCCCAGAAACTTCTGAACATTTTTGTAGATTGGGGGTAGGGACGGGATTGTTTCTCCTGCTGATCATCACGTGAGGCCATTTCAATAGAGCCAGCTTGTCTGAATTCACATTGCAGCATGGGTCAGTGTTGTGTCCTGAATGAAGCAGGCTATCCAGCAGTGCAGAAAGAAGATCAGTGACTTTCCGCGCTCCACAAAAGTACCACCATTTTCTCTCTAACTTTCATTCATGGAGAGAGGAACACAGTTAACATTTCAAGTTTATTATGACTCTTCTACAGAATTCAGTCATATTGGACTTGAGATGTTAACTCTGTTTTTCTCTCCAAAGATATTACCAGACATTGAGTTTCTCCAACACTTCTTGTCTTTATTTTGGTATCCATAGTATTTTGCTTTTATTATGCTTTTGCAGCTACTTACTTCATTATCAATGCCTTTCTGTTTTCCTGCAGGAAAATCTGCCCCTCACCACCTGGACTGACTCCACAACAGCCCAACTGACTTACCAGTAATTCCCACCCTACTTGGACTTGACCTGCAGGACTGACCATGGCCCAATCCCAGTACTTACAGATTCATGTAGGACCAAGTGCCTGTCTCAGCGAGTGTAATAGGACATGCCGTTTGACTGATGTGGTGGTACCCCATGATTAAGTGTAGTCTCCCATTAACCCACTGAGGACTCTTTCCATTTGGCTTTCACACATCATCATTTGTTAAAGCACATTCAGTCTGTTGCTGCACAAACTGCTGACCAATGATGTAGCACGATGCTACACAAAAACTGATTCACCCCATCTGACTAATAGATGACAGTTCAGTGCTCCCCACTGTCACAAACTGGCAGCTCGCTCTCTACATTCAAACAAAAGCTAGATTACAGAAACTGGCAGGAGAAATGAGGACTGCAGATGCTGGAGATCAGAGTTGAGAGTTTGGTGCTGGAAAAGCACAGCAGGTCAGGCAGCATCCAAGGGACAGGAGAATCTATGTTTCAGGCATAAGCTCTTCATCAGGAATGAGGCTTGTGGGCTGGGGAGGCTGAGAGATAAATGGGAGGGGGGGTGGGGCTGGTGGCGAAGGTAGAAGGGCATGCAGGTCTTGGGCCTCCTTCATTGTCAAACCCTTACCACCCGACGCCTGGAGGAAGAATGCCTCATATTCCGCCTTGGGATCCTGCAACCACACGGGATCAATGTGGATTTCAACAATTTCCTCATTTCCCCTCCCCTCATATTATCCCAGTCCCAAGCCTCCAACTAGGCACCGCCCTCCGGACCTGTTCATCACCGTTTCCATCCATCCACTCCACTCTCCTCTCTGGCCAATCACCTTCATCTACCTATCACATTCTCAGCTACCTTCCCCCCCAACACCACCCCTCTCCCATTTATCTCTCAGCCCCCTGGCACACAAGCCTCATTCCTGATGAAGGGCTTATGCCTGAAACGTCAATTCTTCTCCTCCTCGGATGCTGCCTGACCTACTGTGCTTTTCCAGCATCACACTCTTGACTGCAGAAGCTGGCACCCTGGAACTGAGTACCAAAGCCCTTGGACATTAAGAAAAGAATGTGAGTGAACCATAGACTGGGAGCCTCTAAGTAAACAGTCAAGTGAGTGAACGTAAGTGATTAAGCTAAGAGCCTTAAGCTGCGTGAGTGCCAAATTCTGTTGTGCAGATATATGAAAAGCATGTGTGCCCCTACACAGAAAATGACCTAATAGAAAGATACAAGCTGTATGCAACCTTAAATCCAAAGTGTTGAAGATCTAAAGTGGCCTCTGAGCTGATCCAAGAGCAAGCAGGATGATGTGGTGAGGCTGGTGGTTCACTGACACTGACATGCGTTGATGTAGGATCAATGATGATGAAAGTCAGAGAGCATGCTGCAATGTTGTTCTGAAAAAGCAGTTGCATGATGCCCAAGACATGCATTCAGCAAGTTGCAGCTGTCAAGAACCCACTTTGTTTCACTTGCTGGGGATTTGCACCATCTAATTTTTTGGCAGGAGGAAGGAAAATTGGATTTGCAAACAAGTCAGGTGAGTTGGGCTTTAATGAGATGAAATGTGTGGAAATAACCTTTCAAGGGTAAGATTCTGAAATAGCTAGATAAGGCTTCAGAAGAACCCACCAGGGATGTTTCAATTTGCAAAATAGTGTAAAATGGGTGATTGAGAATTGACATTCTATTGACCTGCTTTTTAACGTTTTGGCCTGTTTAATATCTTTCTCAATTTTCCAACTTGCTCTCATCACACTCTACCCCCAAAGGATGAAATGCAAGAAACTACAGTTACTGTCACTTGTTGGAATAGAATCTATCTATTTAATTATTCAACACAAGTAAGATAAAGTGACTATGTAAGGTGGGGATTGAATGTGATACTTTTAAGACTGAAATAAGATTCTATAAAAGATAAAATATTTTATCAGTTATTTTATTCTATGCATGGAAACGAACATTGACACTGATGTTCCATTCATACTCTCACAATATTTCACACAATCATTTTCTTTGCCAATATGCTTGAAATCAAAAATCAAAAAGATGCAGTCCCAGAGTATGTTAATCTTGTACATTTTACACAATGTGCTACCAAACTAAATAAATATGGTATGTAGGAAGCCTAGATATTTTTCAATAAATTTATTTTAACTCAGTTTTCAGACTTCAGTTCTTTAAGTTGTTCATTCCTTTCTCTCAAAAGCTGAATCTGTTTGACGCATTTCCTTTTCCAATTTGGAAGTTAATTGTTCTTTAAAACATGCACAATCTTGCAGTTTCATTCATTTCCTGTCTCCCTAATGGAAAAACTTGGGAGTCTTGGATTTGTGCTTCAATCAAATTTGCATCAAAATAAATTGCATTTAAAGTTCAAGCATGTTATTCATTCCAAGTATCAAAATGCAAATACCTAAAGGAGATGATAAATATAAGGTTTAGGAATGAATAATGTTTTCTCTGTTGTTTCTTTACTGGCTACAACAAAGACATACTTCAAAACTCTCCAGGAGTTCCCACTGGCATGTAATGTCCTTGTTGCAATACCTTGAAGGCTGTCCTTCTTTAATTCTTTCATTAAATTGATGGCTATGCAAGAGTTAATTGCCTATCCCTAATTCTTCTGAAGAAGATGGTGGTGAGTTGCCTTGAAGTTCTTGAAATATAGGGATACCTATAGTGCTGTAGGGAAAAAGTTCCAGGATTTTGATCCAGTGATATATTTCCAAATCACAATAGTATATATGCTCTTGTTGTCTAGGTGGCAGATGTCATAGGTTTGGTAGGTGTTTTTGAAAGAATCTTGGGTGATTGTTGTGTTGTTTCTTATAAATGGACACACATCAGGCACTGTGGATTAATATAAAGGGAGTGGATATTACGAGCATATGTAATCAGGAGCAGAAGTAAGCCCATTGAGCCTGTTGCACGATTCAATAAAAACATGGCTAATCTGTTTGTTCTTTTGAATTCCACATTCCAATCTATTCCCAATTTAATATTATATTCCCCTGCCTAACAATATTTCACTTACACTTTGAAAATATTCAATGAGCTGGCATCTATCACCTTATGAGGAAGAAAATTCCAAAGTCTCTCAACCCTCAGAAATTAAAAAATTACCTCATCTTCATCCTAAAGGAGTGACCTCTAATTTTCTGGATTGATGCACAAGAAGAGACATTCATTTCTACATCAACCTTATCAAGCCATTTCAGGATCTCATACACATCAATTAAGTCATCTCTCACTCTTCTAAACTCTATTGGAAACAAATTCAGTCTATCTTACCTTTCCCCAACTCATTCCAGATATTAATTTATTCAAACTCCTCTGATCTTCCTTGGTTTAACAAGGAAACTGTAACTGCTGACAAAACTCAATACATGGTCTTGCCAATGCCTACATAACTGATATATAAAAACCTTACTTTTACATTCAATTCCTCTCATGAGAAAGGATATCATCATATTAGCCTTCTTCATTACTTGCTGCATGTGCTTACTAACATTTTATGTCTCATGTACCAGAATCACCTAAGCCTCTCTGCACCTCATAACCTGCAATCATTCCCCATTTCCACAGTATTCTGTTTTATTATTCTTACCAAAGCAAACAACTTCATGTTTCCAAGTTAAACTAGCAAATCTTTGCCCACTCATTTAATCTATTTCTGCAAAAATCTTATATTTTCTTCACAACATATGTTCCTGCGTATCTTTGTGTCATCTGCAAATTTAGCTACCAGGCTCACCTCCCCTTCATCTAAGTCAGTAATGTAAATTGTAATAAGTTGAAGCTCCAGCACAGAACCGCACAGGAGTCCACTCGTCACAACCTGCCCATCAGACAAGGACCAATTTGTACATAACCTTTGTTCTCTATCTATGCCATGAGCTTTTATTTTGCACAATAACCTTTGATATAGTACCTTATCAAATTCCTTCAGGAAATCCAAGTACAGTGCAATCACGGGCGTTCCTTTTATCCACAACATATGTTACTCCTTCAAAGAATTCTAATAAATTGGTCAAACGTGATTTCCCCTTCATGAAACCACACTGACTTTCTGATTATCTTGAGTTTTCTGAGGGTGCAGTAATAATATCTTTAATGATCAATTCTAACACCTTACCTGTTACAGATAACAAGCTGGAGGTCCTACAGTTTCCAGTTTTCTTGCCTCCCTCCTTTCTTGAACAGTGCGAATAAATTTGCTATTTCCTAGTCTGATGGAACATTTCCTGAATATAGGAATGTTTGAATCATTAACACCAATACATCTACTACATCTTGAACAACTTCTTTTAAGACTCTAGAATATTGAAGGTAGTGGATGTGATCCAGCCAAGTGAGTTATTTTGTCCTGGATGGTGTTAAGTTTCTGGAGTGCTGTTGGAGTTGCACTCATCCAGGTAAGTAGGGAGCATTCCATCACATTCCTGATTTGTGTTTTGTAGTTGTTGGACGGGCTTTGGGGATTCAGAAGGTGCAGTGTTTGCTGCAGAAATACAAGCCTGTGACCTGCTCTTACCAGACCATGGCAACACGACGGTTGGAGGAAGAGCGCCTCATCCGCCACCTCCAAATGGACCCCACCACCAGGGATATATTTCCCTCCCGTCCCCTATCAGCGTTCCGAAAACACCACTTCCTCCGTGACTCCCTTGTCAGGTCCACACCCCCCACCAACCCAACCTCCACTCCCGGCACCTTCCCCTGCAACCGCAAGAAATGCAAAACTTGCGCTCACGCCTCCCCCCTTACTTCCCTCCAAGGCCCCAAGGGACACTTCCATATCTGCCACAAATTCACCTGCACCTCCACACACATCATCTATTGCATCCGCTGCACCCGATGTGGCCTCCTCTATATTGGGGAGACAGGCCACCTACTTGCGGAACGTTTCAGAGAACACCTCTGGGACACCCGGACCAACCAACCCAACCACCCTGTAGCCCAACACTTTAACTCCCCCTCCCATTCCACCAAGGTCATGCAGGTCCTTGGACTCCTCCATCGCCAGACCATAGCAACACAACGGCTGGAGGAAGAGCGCCTCATCTTCCGCCTGGCTACCCTCCAACCACAAGGGATGAACTCAGACTTCTCCAGTTTCCTCATTTCCCCTCCCCCCACCTTGTCTCAGTCAAATCCCTCGAACTCAGCACCGCCTTCCTAACCTGCAATCTTCTTCCTGACC
>NC_057739.1:46498755-46501263 GCF_004010195.1 Chiloscyllium plagiosum
CGAACTATCGAGTCCCCAATTAGTACTGCTCTGCTCTTCTTCACCCTTCCCTTCTGAGTAACGGGGACAGGCTCTGTGTCAGAGACGTGAGCCCCGTTACTTACCCCTGGTAAGTCATCCCCCCCACAAGTATCCAAAACGGTATACTTGTTCTTGAGGGGAACGGCCGCAGGGGGTCCCTGCACTGGCTGCTTCCTCCCAGTCCCCCTCACTGTCACCCATCTATCTGCCATCTTTGGTGTTACTACTTCCCTATAACTCTGATCTATGACCCCCTCTGCCTCCCGAATGATCCGGAGTTCATCCAACTCCAGCTCCAGTTCCCTAACACGGTCTTGGAGGAGCTGGAGGTGGGTGCACTTCCTGCAAGTGTAATCGGCAGGGACGTTGATGGCATCCCTCACCTCATACATGTTGCAGGAGGAACATTGCACTGCCTTCACTGTCATCCCTCTAAAGCTAACTTTTATTTTAAAAAAAAACTGGGTCTAAAGAATATAACAAGCAAAATTCAGCACTTACCTACTTACCACAACAGATGTTATTATTAGGTTAGAGGAGGAGGGCGGGTGGGAGGCACTACCCGTGTAGTGCCTCGGGTTCTTCTCCTTCGCGCTTTTAAAGGGGGAAAAAACCTACCCAGGTAAGCTTACACTAACTGGTTCCGGGTCTCGGCTGCCCCTCTGGTCGTCGTCACTTCCCCCTGGTGCTCCCGCTCTTTCTGTGAAGAGAGAGTGAAAGAGAAAAAAAAACACCGCTGCCCGCTACCGGTAAGTACTTTTAAAACCAAACGGTCTTACCTTCGCTGCTGCTCGCACTGGAAATGACCGACGGCTTCGAAGGGTGAGTATAAATACTCACCGCTTTCCTTCCCGGCTGCCCCTCTGGTCGTCGTCATTTCCCCCTGGTGCTCCCGCTCTTTCTGTGGAGAGAGAGTGAAAGAGAAAAAAAAACACCGCTGCCCACTACCGGGCAGCCTATTTATCCTACACTATTCCTTATCATCCATACGCTTATCCAATGGCCATTTAAATACTCTTAAAGTTGGCGAGTCGACTATTGTTGCAGGCAGGGTGTTCCACGTTCTTACTACTGAGTAAAGAAACTACCTCTGACCTCTGCCCTATATCTATCACCCCTCAATTTAAAATTATGTCCCCTCGTGCTAGCCATCACCATCCGAGGACAAAGGCTCTCAGTGTCTATCCTATCTAACCCTCTGATTATCTTATATGTCTCTATTAAGCCACCTCTCAACCTTCCTCTTTTAACAAAAACAGCCTCAATTCCCTCAGCCTTTCCTCGTAAGGCCTTCCCTCCGTACCAGGCAACATTCTGGTAAATCTCCTCTGCACCCATTCCAATGCTTCCACATCCTTCTTACAATGCTGCAATCAGAACTGTACGCAATACTCCAACTGCGGCCGCACCAGAGTTTTGTACGCCTGCAGCATGACCTCCTGGCTCTGAAATTCAATCCCTCTACCAATAAAAGCTAACACATTGTATTCCTTCTTAACAGCCCTATCAACCTGGGTGGCAACTTTCAGGGATCTATGTACACGGGCATCAAGCTCCCTCTCCTCATCTACACAATCAAGAATCATACCATTAGCCCAGTACTCTGCATTCCTTTTGCTCCTTCCAAAGTGAATCATTTCACATTTTTCCACATTAAATTACATTTGCCACCTCTCAGCCCAGCTCTGCAGCTTATCCCTCTGTAACCTACAACATCCTTCGACACTATCCACAACTCCACCAACCTTAGTGTCATTCACAAATTTACTAACCCATCCTTGTACGTCCTCATCCAGGTCATTTATAAAAATGACAAACAGCAGTGGCCCCAAAACATATCCTTGTGGTATGCCACTAGCAAATGAACTCCAGGATGAACATTTCCCATCAATCACTACCTTCTGTCTTCTTTCAGCTAGCCAATTTCTGATCCAAACAGCTAAATCTCCATCAATCCCATACCTCCGTATTTTCTGCATTACCTTACCATGGGTAACCTTTACTGAAATCCATATACAGAGGAACCTCAATTATGAGTATCAATTATCCAAATATCAGATTATCCAAAGGAGATCTCGAGGTCCTGATAGAAACATTACATCAAAAACATGTTTCCAACACTGATCGCGTCTTTTGTTCACAGTGATTAGAAGTGAACTCGGCTAACTGAAATGCTGCCGAGAACCGTCTTGGACATCAATGGAAGCCCAGGCACCATCTCCAAATGTGACCTCCCGCCCTCTCTCCCTCCCTCCTCACACACTTTCCCTGTAGTTCTACATAGGTGTGTACCCTAAACACCCCTTCGCCTTCTCCAACATTGTCTCGTGCAGGGCAAAGGTGGTACCTGTCAAAAAGCTGCAAAAAAGTGTGTGTGTGTGGACGGGGTTAGGGGTGGGGCAGCGGGGGCAGTGTTGGATGGGGTTGGGGTTGAGGGGGTGATGTTGAACAAGTTTAGGGGTCGGGCAGGGGGGTGGTGTTGGATGG
>NC_057739.1:46501965-46506920 GCF_004010195.1 Chiloscyllium plagiosum
ATTACAGTGTGGAAACAGGCCCTTCGGCCCAACAAGTCCACACCGACCCGCTGAAGCGAAACCCACCCATACCCCTACATTTACCCCTTACCTAACACTACGGGCAATTTAGTATGGCCAATTCACCTGACCCTGCACATCTTTGGATGGTGGGAGGAAACCGGAGCACCCGGAGGAAACCCACGCAGACACGGGGAGAACGTGCAAACTCCACACAGTCAGTCGCCTGAGGTGGGAATTGAACCCGGGTCTCTGACGCTGTGAGGCAGCAGTGCAAACCACTGGGCCACCGTGCCGCCCAAGGGGGCAGGATGGAAGAGGGCGATGTTGGACAGGGTTGAGGGTCGGGGGAAGGGGGCGGTGTTGGACATGGTTGGAAGGCAGAGAGATGGTGGAGTTGAGGAGGGTTGGGGATGGGGGATCGCGGGTGGTGTGCTTCTGCCTAGTCTCCTGAATGCGTAGCAGACTTAACAGAAATCCCCAAGCCTCAGAGGAGAGGTATTTAATCAATTAACCATCTCATTTGGATAATTGAGGTTCCTCTGTACACCACATCAACCTCTTTACCCTCATCTACTTGTTTGGTCATCTTCTCAAAGAAGACAATGTGGTTTGTGATGCACGAACTACCTTTCACAAAACCATGCTGACTATCCCTAATCAAATTGTTCCTTTCTAGATTATTATAAATTCTATCTCTTATAATCCTTTCCAACACTTTACCACAACCAACATAAGGCTCACTGGTCTATAATTACCATGGTTGTCCCGACTCCCTTTCTTGAACAAGGAAACAACATTTGCTATCTCCAGTCCTCTGGCACTATTCCTGTAGACAATGATGACATAAAGATCAAAGCCAAAGGCTCTGCAATCTCCTCCCTGGCTTCCCAGAGAATCCAAGGATAAATACCATCCAGCCCAGAGAACTTATCTATTTTCACAATTTCCAGAATTGCTAACATGTCCTCCTTGTGAACCTCAACATTGAGGTTCACTGCAGTTTAGATGGATGAGGAGGGATTGCATAGAAACCTATAAAATTTGTGATTTTTGAGAAGATTTGTGATTCAGGTTGTGGTTTTGGTTGTAAGTTTGCTCGCTGAGTTGGTAGATTTATTCTCAGACGTTTCATCACCATGCTAGGTAACATCATCAGTGAGACTCCTTTGAAGTACTGATGTTCTGTCCTGATTGCTATTTATGTGTCTTGGTCTGTTGTGGTGGGTGATATCGTTTCTGGTTCTTTTTCTGAGAGGTTGGTAAATGGGATCCAAATCGATGTGTTTGTTGATGGAGATCTGGTTTGAATGCCAGGCTTCTAGGAATTCCTGTGCATATCTTTGTTTAGGCTGTCTAGGATAGATGTATTGTCCCAGTCAAACTGGTGTCCCTCTTCATCTGTGTATAAGGGTACTAGTGATAGTTGGTCATGTCCTTTGGTGGTTAGTTGATGTTCATGTATTCTAATGGCTAGTTTCCTGCCCATCTGAGTAATCTGGCAGTCATTTCCAAGATGTAGGGGAGAGTGGCTTACCCAAAATTCACAAACCAGGAGCCGCCCTCAGACCCATAGTCTCACTGCCTGGAACACCAACTTACAGACTGGTCAAGGAGCTACACCAAAGACTAAAACATTGAGCAGAAGACTCACACCACTCCATTCACTCCACCCCAAGAATTCCTGAAGACCATTAAAGACACCAAGATAGAAGAGGATGGAATAATGGTCTCATTTGAGACAGTCCTGTTCACATCCATCAACATCAACCTGGCCAAAGAAACACTGACTACACTATTAGAAGAACCAACTTCATCAACAAGGACAGTATCGTCAAGTTAGAGGACCTATGTCTTACTACCCACTTCACCTTCAACAACAAAACCTACAGAAAAACCAATGGACCACCCATATCAGGATTCTTAGCAGAGGAAGTAATGCAGAGACTTGAACAAACAGCTCTGCCAACCATCCAACCTAAACTTTGGGTCCGCTACATAGATGACAACTTTGTCATCACTAAATGAAACAAATTAGAAGAAACCTTCAAGACCATCAATGGTATAAAATTTACTAAAGAGAGGAAAACAACAACAAACTGCCATTCCTAAATGTCGCAGTAGAGCGAACAGCCAATGAGGAACTTCAAACCACCATCTACAGGAAAACAACCCATACGGACCAAATATTGAACTACAGAAGCAATCATCCCAACATCCACAAACGAAGCTGCATCAGAACATTATTTCAATGAGCCACCACACACTGCAGCGCAAAGGAAATACACAGAGCAGAGGAAAATCACCTATACAGTGTTTTCAAAAAGAACACAGTCTGCCGATTTCTCAGCAACAAACCCAAACAAGCAGGCAAAACACATTCAGAAACACTAGCCACTCTCCCCTACATCAAAGACATCTGGGAAATGACTGCCAGATTACTCAGACCTCTTGGCATCATGGTAGCCCACAAACCCACCAACACACTAAAACAGCAGCTAATGAACTTGAAAGACCCTATACAGACAACAAGCAAACCTAATGTCATTTACAAAATATCTTGCTAGAAGTGTAACAAACACTACATTGTACAAACAGGCAGAAAACTAGCCACCAGGATACAAGAACATCAACTAGCCACAAAATGACATGATCCACTCTCACTAGTATCCTTATACAGATGAGGAAGGACACCACTTTGACTGGGACAACACATCCATCCTTGGACAAGCCAAACAGCGACACGCACAAGAATTCCTAGAAGCATGGCATTCCAACTGCAACTCTATCAACACATCAATTTGGACCTCATAGAACATAGAACATAGAACATTACAGCGCAGTACAGGCCCTTTGGCCCTTGATGTTGCGCCGCCCTGTCATACGAAGCTGAAGCCCATCCCACCTACACTATTCCATGTACGTCCATATGCCAAGACTTAAATGCACTTAAACTTGGCAAATCTACTACCGTTGCAGGCAAAGCATTCTATATCCTTACTACTCTCTGAGTAAAGAAACTACCTCTGATCTCTGTCTTATACCTATCTCCCCTCACTTTAAAGTTGTGTCCTCTCATGTTTGCCGTCCCCATACTTGGAAAAAGGCTCTCCCTGTCCACTTTATCTAACCCTCTGATTATCTTGTATGTCTCTATTAAGTCACGTCTCAACCTTCTTCTCTCTAATGAGAATAGCCTTAAGGCCCTCAGCCTTTCCTCGTAAGACATTCCTTCCATACCAGGCAACATCCTAGTAAATTTCCTCTGCACCCTTTCCAAAGCTTCCACATCCTTCTTATAATGCGGTGACCAGAACTGTACACAATACTCCAAGTGTGGCTGTACCAGAGCTTTGTACAACTGCAGCATATCTTCCTGGTTCCGGAACTCAATCCCTCTATTAATAAAGGCCAAAACACTGTATGCCTTCTTAACAACCCTGTCAATCTGGGTGGCAACTTTCAGGGATCTGTGTACATGGACACCGAGATCTCTCTGCTCATCTGCACTTCCAAGAATCTTACCATTAGCCCAGTACTTTGCATTCCGATTACTCCGTCCAAAGTGTATCACCTCACATTTGTCCACATTAAACTCCATTTGCCACCTCTCAGCCCAGCTCTGCATCCTATCTATGTCTCTCTGCAACCTACTACATCCTTCGTCACTATCCACAACTCCACCGATCTTAGTGTCGCCCGCAAATTTACTAACCCACCCTTCTAAGCCCTCATCCAGGTCATTTATAAAAATGACGAACAGCATTGGACCCAACACCGACCCTTGCGGTACGTCGCTAGTAACTGGACACCAAGATGAACATGTTCCATCAACTACAACCCTCTGTTTTCTTTCAGCAAGCCAATTACTGATCCAAACTGCTATGTCTCCCACAATCCCATTCCTCTGCATTTTGTATAATAGCCTACTGTGGGGAACCTTATCGAACGCCTTGCTGAAATCCATATACACCACATCAAACAATTTACTCTCATCTACCTGTTTGGTCACTTTGTCAAAAAACTCAATAAGATTTGTCAGGCACGACCTACCCTTTGGCACAAAACCGTGCTGACTGTCCCTGATCAGATTATTCTTTTCTAGATGGCTATAACTCCTATCTCTTATAACCTTTTTCAACACTTTACCAACAATTGAAGTGAGACTCACTGGTCTGTAATTACCAGAGTTGTCTCTACTACCCTTTTTGAACAGGGGAACCACATTTGCTATCCTCCAGTCCTCAGGCACTATTCCTGTAGACAATGATGATTTGAAGATCAATGCCAAAGGCTCGGCAATCTCTTCCCTTGCTTCCCAGAGGATCCTAGGAAAGATCCCATCTGGCCCAGGAGACTTGTCTATTTTCATATTCTGCAGTATTTCTAATACCTCTTCCTTGTGAATCTCAATCTCTTCTATTCTAGATGCAAGTATCTCTATCTTCCTCACCAACATTTTCATTTTCTATAGTGAACACTGTCAAAATATATTTATTTAGTGCTTCCCCTATCTCCTCTGACTCCACACACAACTTCCCACTATTATCCTTGATTGGCCCTAATTTAACTCTCGTCATTCTTTTATTCCTGACATACCTATGGAAAGCCTTAAGGTTAACCCTGATCCTATCTACCAACAACTTCTCATGTCTCCTCCTGGCTCTTCTGAGCTCTCTTTGTAGGTCTTTCCTGACTTCCTTGTAACTCTCAAGCGCTTTGTCCTAACATAAGCCTTCTTCTTCTTCTTGACCAGGGATTCCACTTCCTTAGTAAATCACGGCTCACGCGTTCTATATCTTCCTCCCTGCCTGACAGGTACATACTTATCTCAGACACACAGGAGCTTTTCCTTGAATAAGGTCCACATTTTTAATGGGCTCATCCCCTGCAGTTTCCTTCCCCATTCTAAGCTTCCTAAATCTTTCCTAATTGCATCGTAATTTCCCTTCCCC
>NC_057739.1:46508052-46517609 GCF_004010195.1 Chiloscyllium plagiosum
TTCTTACTGAAACATCTGAATCCCGGAACCTGCAACAGCCATTCCTGTCCCTGCTCTATCCATGTCTCCATAATGGCCACAACATCGAAGTCCCAGGTACCAACCCACGCTGCCAGTTCACCCACTTTATTTCTGATGCTCCTCACATTGAAGTACACACACTTCAATCCAGGTTCTTGCTTGCCAGTGTCAGATACTTGATTTTGGAGCTCCCTACTCTCAACCTCTTCTGTACCTGTCCTACAATTTTGGTTCCCATCTCCCTGCTGTATTAGTTTAAATCCACCTTAATAGCTTTAGCGAATTTCCCACCCAGGATATTGGTACCCCTCTGGTTTAGATGAAGACCATCCTGCTTGTAGAGGTCCCACCTACCCCAGAAAGAGCTCCAATTATCCAAAAACCCAAAACCCTCCCTCCTGCACCATCCCTGTAGCACGTGTTCAACTCCTTTCTCTTCCTATTCCTCACCTCAATAGCATGTGGCACGGGCAGCAAACCAGAGAAAACAACTTTGTTTGTCCTAGCTCTAAGCTTCCATCCTAGCTCCCTGAATTTCTGCCTCAATCCCCATCTCTCTTCCAATCTATATCGTTGGTGCCAATGTGGACCATGACTTGGGGCTGCCCTCCCTCCACCCGAAGGATCCCAAAAACACGATCAGAGACATCACGGACCCTGGCACCCAGGAGGCAACACACCAACCGTGAGTCTCTCTCATCCCCACAGAACCTCCTATCTGTCCCCCTAACTATCGAGTCCCCAATGACTACTGCTCTGCTCCTCTTCCTCCTTCCCTTCTGAGCAGCAGGTGCCCCACTGCTTTCCCCTGGTAAGTCATCCCCCTCAACAGTATCCAAAACGGTATACTTATTGTTGAGGGGAATGGCCATAGGGGATCTCTGCACTGCCTGCTGGTTCCCTTTCTGTCCCCTGTCACCCATCTGTCTTTTTCTTTTATCTGGGGAGTGACTACCTGTCTGTAAGTCCTGTCAATAATTCCGAGGAGAAAGTGAGGTCTGCAGACGCTGGAGATCAAAGCTGAAACTTTATTGCTGGAACAGCACAGCAGGTCAGGCAGCATCTAGGGAACAGAAGATTCGACGTTTCGAGCACATGCCCTTCTTCAGGGCATGTGCTCGAAACGTCGAATCTTCTGTTCCCTAGATGCCCTTCTTCAGGGCATGTGCCTGTAATCCTGCTTTACTATCTGCTGCACCTGTGCACTTACAGTGCTTACAGTAACTGCTGTATGAGGATTACAGGGTCTTGTTGAACATTCCCTTCGCTCAATTTGCATTCATTTAAATAATCCTGAAGAAGGGCATGTGCCCGAAACGTCGAATCTTCTGTTCCCTAGATGCTGCCTGACCTGCTGTGCTGTTCCAGCAATAAAGTTTCAGCTGTCAATAATTCCCTCTACCTCCCGAATGATCTGAAGTTCATCCAACTCCAGCTCCAGTTCCCTAACGCGGTTTTCGAGGAGCTGGTGTTGGGTGCACTTCCCACAGATGTAGTCAGCAGGGACACTAGTGGTAACCCTTATTTCCCACATTCTGCAGGAGGAACATTCCACTGCCCTGCACTCCATTCCCACTGTTCTAACTCCTGAAGTGACTACTAAAAAAAATTAGGAAATAAACTAGTTACCGTACCTTGTCAATCTGGCTCCCACAGCTTTTCTTTTAGGTTAGAGGTGGAGGACGGGTGAGAGACACTACCCGAGTAGTGTCTTGGGTAACGCAACCACGCAAATATAACCTGTTCTACTTACCCTTCCCAGAAGTCCTTTGCTCGTTCCTCCCTCGCTGGCCTGAAAGTAAGAAGTTTAAATATACTTACCGGCCTTCCTGACAATCACCTCGCACCAACGTCACCTCCTCCCGGCTCATCTACCACTCTCTGAGAAAGAGAACCAGAAAAGACATCACCAACACAGGAAGTGATTTCACCAACCCAAGGAAACCTAAATACATAAATAGAAAGCAGGACATAACACCAGCGCTTCACCCTGAGGCTCACTGATGTTACCTAGTATGGTGATGAAATGTCTAAAAACAAACCTTCCAGCTCAGTGAGCAAACTTACATCTATATTTGAGCTGTGGCCTCACCAGTACAATTACAGCAAGACATCCGATATGCCTTCTTTACTATCTGCTGCACCTGTGCACTTACAGTGCTTACAGTAACTGCTGTATGAGGATTACAGGATCTTGTTGAACATTCCCTTCGCTCAATTTGCATTCATTTAAATAATAATCTGCCTTACCATTTTTTTGCCACCAAAGTGGATAACCTCACGGTGAACCACATTATACTGAACTTGCCTTGTATTTTCCTACTCACTCAGCCGATTCAAATCACATTACAGCCCATCCTTCCACACAGTTTTGTATTATCTGCAAATTGAGATATTACATTTAAGACCATAAGACCATGGTATCTTTCCTTAAATAAGGGACCAAAACTTCTCACAGCACTCCAGATGTAGTCTCACAGCACCTTGTACAGTTCCAGTAAGACTTCCCCACTCTTATACTCCCAATCCCCTTAAAGTAAGGGTAAACATTATATTAGCCATCCTGATAACCTGCTGCACTGTGTGCTAGTTTTTGTGTTTCATGTACAAGTCCCCCAAGTCCCTTTGTATTGCAGCTTTCTGCAATTGCTCTCCATTTAAATAATACTCTATTCTTTTCTTCTCCCATCCAAAACAAACATCTTCACATTTTCCTGCATGATACTCCATTTGCTAACTTTTTGCCTACTTACTTAATCTACCAACCTCTCTCTGTAAACGATTTGTTTGTATTCCTTTCGCAGCTGGCCTTTCCACCTATTTTTGGGTCATCTGCAAATTTTACTACATTGCATTTGCTTCTTCCCTTTATATATAATAAACAGTTGTAACCCCAGCACTGATCCCCATGAACTCACAAGTTGCCAAACTGAAAAAGTTTCCCTTATCTCCACTTGCTTTTTTCTGCCCAGAAGACAATTTTCTATCCATGCCAATATACTACCTCAAATACTGTGGGCTTTTAGCTTAGGACTTGACTTTTTTTTGAGGCACCTTTTTGAACACATCCAGCAAAGGGTGACTGAGAGGGAGAGGCATGACTTCGGCACAGACATTACAGCCTGGAAGCAGTCACCTGCATTGAAGAGGACAGCATCATGGGCCTGGTTTCAAAGAGTGCAAAATTTTTTTGGTCACAGAATAAGAAATAAGGTTTTGGCTCGAAAGGATTTGGAGAGCAGTGGCTCAGCAAAAAGTACAGATAAGCTCAGGTAATGTCCTTTTAACTTTCCTTTTTTAGTTAAGATGGCAGTTAGAGCAGTCGCATATTCCTCCTGCAGGATGTGGGAGCCCAGAGACTTCCATTGTCTCTGATAACTACACGTGTGGCAAGTACATCCAGCTGCAGCTCCTGGGAGACCATATTAGGGAGCTGGAGCTGGAGCTGGAGCTGGAGCTGGATGTACTCAGGATCATCCAAAATGCTGAGCCCTTCATAGATAAGAGTTTTAGTTAGGTGTTCACACCTAAGGTGCAGACAGAGCACGGGCGGCACGGTGGCACAGTGGTTAGCACTGCTGCCTCGCAGCGCCAGAGACCCGGGTTCAATTCCCGACTCAGGCGACTGACTGTGTGGAGTTTGCACGTTCTCCCCGTGTCTGCGTGGGTTTCCTCCGGGGGCTCCGGTTTCCTCCCACAGTCCAAAGATGTGCAAGTCAGGTGAATTGGCCATGCTAAATTGCCCGTAGTGTTAGGTAAAGGGGTAAATGTAGGGGTATGGGTGGGTTACGCTTCGGCGGGTCGGTGTGGACTTGTGGGCCGAAGGGCCTGTTTCCACACTGTAAGTAATCTAATCTAATCTAATTTTCAGAGAGTAGCTAGGTGACCACGAGGAAAGCAAATGGAGTAGTCAGACAGTGCAGAATCCCTTGTAGCCATTCCCTTTGAAAACAAGCATACCATTTTGGATCCCGTTGGGGGAGGAATACCATTCAGGAGAAAGCAGCAGTAGTCAGATTGGTGGCATTAAGACTGCCTTTGAGGCACAGCGGGAAAGCATAAAGGAAAACAGGACCTCAGTGATAGGAAACCCAATAGTTGGGGGACAGACAGGAGATTCTGTGGCCACAAGCAGGAATCTAGAATTGTATGTTGCCTCCCAGATGCTAGGGTCAAGGATGCCTCAGAGTGGCTACAGAACATTCTCAAGGGGGAGGGGAGCAGCCAGAAGTCATTGTGCACGTTGGCACAATTGACATGGACTGAAATAAGGATGAGGTCCAGTGGAGTAATTATAGAGAGCAAGGGAAAAAATTTCAAACCAGGACCTCTTTGGTGATAATCTTGATTACTTCCAGTGCCACATGTTAGTGGGGGTAAGAACAGGAGGACATGGCAGATGAATGTTTGGCTAAGGAATTAGTGAATGGGGCAGAGATTCAGATTTTTAGATCTTTGGGATCTTTTCTGTGGCAGAGGTGACCTGTTCATAAGGGATGGGTTGCACCTGAACTGAAGGGGGATCAATATCTTGGCGGCCAGGTGTGCTAGTGCTGCAAAGGAGGGTTTAAATGAGATTGATGGGTCAGGGGAGTGCTCAACAGCAGGGAGGCAAATGTGATGCTCAAAGGAGATACAGTAATCAGAAATAGAAAAGTAAACAGACAGGCCAGGCTGGAACATGACAGGGAGCAAAGAATACCTGTTGGGTCAAACTGCATCTATTTCAATGCAGAAAGGATGACAGGTAAGGTTGTGGATAGGTACATGGGACTGGGATATTATAGCCATTACAGAAAATGGCTAAGGGCTGGTAGCTTAATGTGTCAGGGCACAGGTGCTTTAGGTGGGACAGAGGTAATGGGGAGGGGGAGTTGCCTTTTTGATTAAGGCCAGTACCATAGCAGTAGTCAGAGATGAAATAACTGAAGGAGCATCCAGTGAGACTTTGTGGGAGCAGCTAAGAAATAAAAAGAGGATGGTGATGTTATTGGGGTTGTCCCATAAGCCCCCCAAATAGTCAACGGGAATTGGAAGAACAAATATGCAGGGAGAGTGGGGAGACTTGCAGGAGCAGTAGGGTTGTCATATTTGAGGATTTTAATTTTCCTAAAATAGACTGGGACTGCTAGAGCATTAAAGGCTTAGATGAGGTGGAATTTGTTAAATGTGTTCAGGAAAGTTTCCTCAAGCAGCAGAGAGGGTCTTACTCGGGAAAGAGCAAAACCCGACCTACTCTTGGGAAATAAGGCATGACAGGTGACGACAGTGACAGTGGGGGGGGCGGCATTTGGGACCAGTGACCATAGTTCTATTAATTTTAAAATCGCTATGAAGAGGGACAAAACGAGTCCACAGGTTCAAGTTATAAATTTGGACAAAGCGAATTTTAGTGAAATTAGACAGGAGCTTGCAGGGGTTGATTGGAGTAGTTTGTTTGCAGGCAAAGGGACCTCTGGCAAGTGGGAGGCCTTTAAAAACAGGATAGCTAGAGTTCAAGGTCTATATGCTCCTGTGAGGGTGAAGGGCAAGGTTGGCAGGAATAGGAAACCCTGGATGACAAGAGATAATGAGGCTTTGACCAGAAAAATGCAGGAGGCATGGTTCTGATACAGGTAGCTGGGATCAAGAGAATCCCTGGAGGTAGACAGGGATACAGGAGTTTTCTGAAGAAGAAAATCAGGAGGGTGAAAATGGGGCATGAGATAGCCTTGGCTGAGAAGATTAGGGTGAATCCAAAGAGGTTCTTTAAGTCTAATAAAAGAAAAAGAATAACCAGACAGAATAGGGCCACTTAAGGACCGAACTGGACATGTATGGGTAGAACCACAGGAGATGGGTGAGATCCTCAATGAATATCTCTCCACTTTGTTTATCGGAAGAAAGACATGAAGACTTGGGAACTTGGGGAAGTTAGTGGTGATATCTTGGGGACAGTCCATATCACAGTAGAGGAGGTGTTAGACACATTAGAATGTATGAAAGTGGATAAATCTCCTGGTACTGACCAGATATATTCAAGAACACTGCAAAATGCTAGAGAAGAAAGTTGTGGGGGGGCCTAGTTCATATTTTTGCATCATTGTCAGCCACAGGTGAGGTTCCAGAAAACTAGAGGGTAGCAAATGTTGTGCCTTATTTGAGAAAAGCTGCAAAGAAAAACCTGGGAACTATAGACTGGTAAGCTTACCATCTGTGGTAGGTAAGTTACTTGAGAAAATTCTGAGGCATAAGATATATATGCATCTGGAAAGATGGGGTTTGATTAGGATTAGTCAGCATGACTTTATGCATGGGAGACCATGCCTCACAAATTTGTTAGATTTCTTTGAAGTGACCAGGAAGGTTGATGAGGACAGGGCAGTAGACTTAATCTATATGGATTTCAGTAAGGCCTTTGATAAGGTTCCACATGGCAGGCTGATCTGGAAGGTTAGATTGCATGAAATCCAGAACGAGTTTGCAAATTGGATACAAAATTGGTTTGATGGTAGGAAGCAGAGGGTAACAATGGAAGGATGCTTGTTGGACTGGAGGCCTGTGACTAGTGGAGTGCCTCAGGGGTCAGTGCTGGGGCCATTGCTGTTTGTTGTCTATATCAATTGAGTCATAAAGTTGTACAGCACGGAAACAGACCTTTCGGTCCAACTCATCCATGCCGACCAGATATCCCAATCCAATCTAGTCCCACTTACCAGCACCTGGCCCATATCCCTCCGAACCCTTCCTATTCATTTACCAATCCAGATGCCTTTTAAATGTTGCAATTGTATGAGACTCCACCACTTCCTCTAGCAGTCCATTCCACACATGCACCACCTGCTGTGTGAAAACATTGTGTCTTACGTCCCTTCAATATCTTCCCCTCTCACGCTAAACCTAGTTCTAGTTCTGGACTCCCCGACCCCAGGGAAAAGACTTTGCCTATTTATCCTATCCATGCCCCTCATAATTTTGTAAACCTCTATAAGGTCACTCCTCAGCCTCTGAAACTCCAGGGAAAACAGCCCCAGCCTGTTCAGCTTTTCCATGTAGCTCAGATCCTCCAACCCTGGCAACATCCTCGTAAATCTTTTCTGAACCCTTTTAAGTTTCACAACATCCATCCAATAGGAAGGAGATCAGAATTGCACGCAATATTCCAACAGTGGCCTAACCAATGTTCTGTACAGCCGCAACATGACCTCCCAACTTCTGTACTCAATACTCTGACCAATTAAGGAAAGCATATCAAACGCCTTCTTCACTATCCTATCTACCTGCACCTCTACTTTCAAGGAGCTATGAACCTGCACTCCAAGGTCTCTTTGTTCAGCAACACTCCATAGGACTTTATCATTAAGTGTATAAGACCTGCAAGGATTTGCTTTCCTAAAATCCAAAACCTCGAATATATCTAAATTAAACTTCATCTGCCACTTCTTAGCCCGTTGGCTCATTTGATCAAGATCCCATTGTAATCTGAGATAACTTCTTCGCTATCCACTACACCTCCAATTTTGGTGTCATCTACAAACTTACTAACTATACCTCTTAAGCTCACATCCAAATCATTAACATAAATGATAAAAAGTAGTGGACCCAGCACCAATCCTTGTGGCACTCCACTGGTCACAGGCCTCCAGTCTGAAAAACAACCCTCCACCACCACCCTCTGTCTTCTAACTTTGAGCCAGTTCTCTAACTAAATGGCTAGTTCTCCCTTTATTCCATGAGATACTACTATTCTCGAGGAGCTCCTTTTTAAATTCCTGCCTATCTCCCTTCAGATTCTCAACCTTTTCCTTCCTATGTCATTGGTTCCAATTTGTACAATGATTCTCCTCCTGGGCCCTATCCCCTTTGACAACATTCTACACTCTCTGAGACATCCTAGATCTTGGCATGAGGGAAGCAATACACCATTCTGATTTTTTGCTGCTGGTCACAGAAACGTCTGTCTGTGCCTCAGACTAGACAGTCCCCTAACACAATCAATTTCTTGGAATCTGACATACCCCTCATTGCATTAGAGCCAGTCTCAATACCAGAAACTTGGCTCTTTGTGCTACATTCCCCTGAGAATCCATCACCCCCTACATTTTCCAATGCAACATACTTATTTGAAATGGGGACAGCCACAGAAAACTCCTGCACTACCTGCCTACCTCTCCTACCTTTCCTGGAGTTAACCCGTCTATGTGACTGTATCTACGGCTTTTCTCCCTTCCTATAACTGCCATCCATCACACCCCCTTGCTCTTGTAAATGCCTCGCTGCCTCTCACTGTCGCTTGAACCGTTCCATTCGATCTGACAGGATTCGCAACCAACAGCATGTATTGCAGATATAATCCTCAGTAGCACGTAAACTCTCCCTAACTCCCACATCTGACAAGTATTGCAGATATAATCCTCAGTAGCACGTAAACTCTCCCTAACTCCCACATCTGACAAGACGACCATATCACTCTACTAAAGGCCATTTTTGCTTCTTCCAATCTGCAGACCCAGAAAACAGCCCCGTCTTATTCCTCTATAAAACACTGCTTCAGGCCACTTCAATACTTATGGCTTATATTTTTAAGTTTAATCAAGATACAAATCTCAATAAAACATATATTCAAGAAAGAACCCACTCTATCCACTGTTGCAGATTTGCAGCAAGGCCCCAAGGCCACACTTAAAACTATTCACTTATCTGTTTCTGTGTTGTGACCTCTCCCAAACAGTTAGATCAGTTGTGAATTTCACTATTTGTTCATTTTCCCAGGTGCACTCCGATGTCCAGTGATACATGAATTCAACAGTGAAGGCAGTAACTGCGCAGGCTTACTGCTGTGTCAGGTAGCAGTGTGGGTTTTTCTCTCTTTCTCTCTCTCTTTCTCCCTCTCTCTCTTTCTCTCCCTCTCTTTCTCTCTCTCTCTTTCTCTCTCTTTCTCTCTCCTGCATTGACCTCACCATGTGCAGTCTTTATCTGTTCAGTTGAATCTGATCAGTTGGCTCTGATTTTCCAAATGTTCTGTTGTTAACTTCCTTAATAATTATAGAACATAGAACATTACAGCACAGTACAGGCCCTTCTGTCCTCAATGTTGCGCTGATCTATCATACCAATCTGAAGCCCATCTAACCTACACTATTCCATATACATCCATATGCTTGTCCAATGACAACGTAAATGTACTTAACATTGGCAAGTCTACTACCGTTGCAGGCAAAGCATTCCATACCCTTACTACTCTCTGAATAAAGAAACTACCTCTGACATCTGTCCTATATCTATCACCCCTCAATTTAAAGCTATGCCCCCCTCGTGCTCACCGTCACCATACTTGGAAAAAGGCTCTCCCTGTCCACCCTATCTACCCCTCTGATTATCTTATATATCTCTATTAAGTCACCTCTCAACCTTCTTCTCTCTAATGAAAACAGCCTCAAGTCCCTCAGCCTTTCCTCGTAAGACATTCCCTCCATACCAGAAGAAAGGGGATGAATGCGGATTTCTCCAGCTTCCTCATTTCCCCTCCCCCCACCTTTTCTCAGTCCCAGCCCTCA
>NC_057739.1:46518231-46521923 GCF_004010195.1 Chiloscyllium plagiosum
GACCTTAGTGTCATCTGCAAATTTACTAACCCACCCTTCTACGCCCTCATCCAGGTTGTTTATAAAAATGACAAACAGCAGTGGACCCAACACCGACCCCTGCGGCACACCACTAGTAACTGGACTCCAGGATGAACATTTCCCATCAACCACCACCCTCTGTCTTCTTTCAGCAAGCAATTACTGATCCAAATTGCTATATCTCCCACAATCCCATCCCTCCGCATTTTGTACAATAGCCTACTGTGGGGAACCTTATCGAAATACTTTTCCAACAATAGAGGTTTGACTAATTGGCCTATAGTGACCCACTTTTAGCATCCCTCCCTTTTTGATTAGGGGTTTTCCATTTGTAGACTTCCAATCCTCTGGAACCTCTTGGAAAATTGCAAACTATCTCTATAGCTATCTCTTTTAGGATCTTCGGATGCAAGCCATCAGGGCCAGGAAACGTAGATACTTTTAGCCCCATCAGTTTGGCCTATACTTTTGCGATGGTGATAGTATTTTTTTTGTATATGCTTTAGTATTTATTGGGATGTTTAAAATATCTTATCAGTAAAAACTGATACAAATATTTGTTTAACTCCATGCCATTTCCTAAAACTGCCTCCCCAATTCATTTTCTAAGAGCCTATGTTTAATTTGACATCCCTCTTTCTTTTATATATTTACAGAAACTCTTGTTGCCAGTTTTTAAAATCTTTGCTAGCTTACCCTTGTAATTTATTTTCTGTCTTTATTATCCTTTTAGTTATCCTTTGCTGGATTCTGAATTTATCTCAAATTTCAGGGTTATCACTGACTTTGACCTCCTTATCTTGCTTTTACTTTCAACTTAATTCTCTCCTTAACTTTTTTGGTTAGCTATGTTTGGTTTATCCCTCTCTTAGACATTTTCTCCCTTACTAGGATGTGTTTTTGCTGAGAGTCATAAATTACCCACTTCAATGTCTTGCACTGTTTGCTTACTGTCATTACTGCTAATCTATCCACCAAGTTCATTTTAGCTAATTTTATCCACATTTCATTGTAATTCCCTTTAGTTAAACACAGTTATTTTCAACTCAACTTTCTCACTCTCAAACTGGATATTAAATTCTATCACGTTATGATCACTGCTTCCTAGGGAACCTTTAACTTGGAGGTAATTTATTAAATTTGTCTCATTACTCATTACCCATTGCTAGATCCAAGATATCCCACTCCATGGTTGGCTCCGTAACATATTGCTCGAGGAAACTAACCCTAATTTGATGCTGTAGCTACTTTTTCCAATTTGATTAACCCAATCAACATGAAGATTAAAGTCACACAATTATTATTCTTGTGGTTTGATTTAATTTACTGTAGTCGTGTGTACCTAAGTACAGTGAAAAGCTTTGTTTTGCGAAGAGTACAAGTAGATCATAGCAAACAAGGACATACAGATCATAGGGTGCTTAGACAGAGCAATGTGTAAAGGTTACACTGCACAGGAGGTGCACAAAGCAAGATCAACATCATTTGAAGTTGGAAAGACCATTTTTCAGTCTAATAAAGGCAGGAAAGAAGATGTTCTTGAACCTGTTGGCACGTGTTCAAGCTTCTGCACATTCTGCCTGACAGAGGTTGAAGAAGAGCATTACCGGAGTGGGTGGTCTTTGATGATGTTTGCAGCATTTTCACGGCAACGAGAAATGTAAATGAAGTCCATGGTTGGCTTCTGTGATGGTCTGGGCTGTGCACCCACTTCAATGACTGCAGATGCTGGAAACCAGATTCTGGATTAGTGGTGCTGGAAGAGAATAGCAGTTCAGGCAGCATCCGAGGAGCAGTAAAATCGACGTTTCGGGCAAAAGCCCTTCATCAGGAACCAATCTTCTGTAGTTTCTTATGTCTTAGGCAAAACAGTTGCTGTACCAGGCCATTATGCACCCGGACAGTATTCTTTCTGTAGTGCAACTGTAAAAGTTGGTGAGGGTTGTTATGGACATGCTGAATTTCTGAAGCTGCATCAGGAAGAGGAGGCATTTAGTGCCTTCTTGACTGTCGCATCTACGTGTGAAGTCCAGGACAGGTTGTCAATTATCGTCACTCCAATGAATTTGATGCTCTCAGCCCTCTTAACCTCCATTCCATGATGTAGATGGGGGTGCGTTCTCCTCCTTCCTGAAGCCAATGATCAGTTCTTTTGTTTTGCCAATGTTGAAAGAGATATTGTTATCATTGCACACAACACTAAGCCCTTTATTTCCTTCCTCTGTTGTGATTCATCGTTCTTTGAAATCCATCCCACCGCGGTGGTGTTGCCAGCAAACAGAATTTGGCTACACGGTCATGTGTGTACAGGGAGTACAGTAGGGGGCTGAGGATGCATCCTTGAGGGGCTCCAGTGTTGAGGGTTGTCATGGAGAAGATGCAATTGTCTATCTTCACTGATTGCGGTCTGTGGGTCAGGAAGCTGAGGATCCAGTTGCAGAGGGTGGAGCTGAGATTAAGATCAGTTTTCAGATCAGTCTGGACAGGATTATTGTGTTGAAGGCAGTGTTGTAGTCCATGAGCATGAGTCTGACATAGGTGCCCTTGTTGTCCAAATGTTCCAGGGATGAATGCAGGGCAGGGAAATAGCATCCACTGTGGACCTGTTATGTTTGTAGGCAAATTGCAAGGGATTGAGGCAGACTGGGAGATTAGAGCTGATGTGGGCCATGACCAGCCTCTCAAAGCACTTCATGATTATGGATGTCAGAGCATGTGTACAACTAGACACTAGCCTGCCATTCTGAAAAAGCCCCATTTAAAGAAACAAAGAAAATATACAGCCTAGGAACAGGCCCTTCAGCCCTCCCAGCCTGAGCTGATCCAAATCCACTGTCTAAACCTGTCACCCATTTCCTAAGCATCTGTAATCCTCTGCTCCCCACCTACTCATGCATCTGTCCAGATGCATCTTAATTTCCCTTTTGTAAATTCATGCTGACTTTGTCTGATTCTATCACTGTTTTCTGAGTACTTTGCTACAAAATCCTTGGTAATGCACTCTAACATCTTTCCCTGTACTGACGTCAGACTCACTTATCTATAATTTCCTGTTTCTCTCAATCTCCCTTTTTAAATAGTAGAATTATATTAGGTCTCCTCCAATCTGTAGTCTATAGAATCTTGGAAAATGACCACCAATGTACCCATTATTTCGAGGGTCACTTCACTAAATATTCTAGGATGTGGATTACTAGGCCCTAACCTCCAATCCCAGTGGTTTCTCCAACTCCATTTCTCTGCTAGTACAGATTTGCTTCAGTTCCTCCCTCTCAGTAAACCTTGTATTATCCATCATTTCTGGTAAATTACTTATATCCTCGTGTGTGAAGTATGAACTTAGTTCATCAGCCATTTCCCCATTATAAATTTCCAAATTTTTAACTGTAAGGGCCTTACATTAGTTTGCATCAATCTTTTTTGTTTACTCACAAACTTGATTGAGTTTTTTGAGGAAGTAACAAACGATTGATGAGGGTAGAGCGGTAGATGTGATCTATATGGACTTCAGAAAGGTGTTCGACAAGGTTCCCCATGGGAGACTGATTAGCAAGGTTAGATCTCATGGAATACAGGGAGAACTAGCCATTTGGATACAGAACTGACTCAAAGGTAGAAGACAGAGGGTGGTGGTGGAGGGTTGTTTTTCAGACTGGAGGCCTGTGACCAGT
>NC_057739.1:46522854-46531182 GCF_004010195.1 Chiloscyllium plagiosum
AGGCTGAGGGATGACCTTATAGAGGTTTACAAAATTATGAGGGGCATGGATAGGGTAAATAGGCAAAGTTTTTTCCCTGGGGCCGGGGAGTCCAGAACTAGAGGGCCTAGGTTTAGGGTAAGAGGGGAAAGATATAAAAGAGACCTAAGGGGCAACACTTTCATGCAGAGGGTGGTACGTGTATGGAATAAGCTGCCAGAGGAAGTGGTGGAGGCTGATACAATTGCAACATTTAAAAGGCATTTGGATGGGTATATGAATTGGAAGGGTTTGGAAGGATATGGGCCGGGTGCTCGCAGGTGGGACTAGATTGGGTTGGGATAGCTGGTTAGCATGGACGGATTGGACCGAAGGGTGTGTTTCCATGCTGTACATCTCTATGACTCTATAATAGAAATGTTTACAGTTGGTTTCAGGTTCCATGCAAGCTTATTTTCATATCCTATTTTCCCCTTCTTGATCAATCCCTTGGTCTGCTTTTGCTGACTTAGCAACCTTTCATAACCTTCAGGTCTATTTTTTTTTCTCTTGCTAGTTTCCATGCTGCTTTTTTGAATCTAATGACTTCTTTTGTAAGTCATAGTTTGGTCATTGTTCTCAATGCAGTTGGGGATCAAGGTCACAGGGAAGCAGTCTAGGAAGGGTGGCCTCTCAGTTGGTCTCATGATGCATTTTGGAAGAAGGAACAAGACAGAGGAGTACTCAGTGAATGGCAGCTCACTCGGAACCTCAGAGGAACAGACAGATTTTGGATTGCTTATCCACAGGTCTCTGAAGGTGTCAGGACAAGTCAATAGGGTAGTTAAGAAAAAGATGGTACACTTGCCTTTGTTCATCAGGGCATAGATTATAACAGCAGGAGGTTATGTTGGAACTATTCGAAATTTTGGTGAGGCCCCAGCTGGAGAATCATGGTGTAGTCTGGTCTCCACACTATAGGAAGGATATGACTGCACTGGAAGGGAGGCAGACAAGATTCACCACGATATTGTCTGGGATGGAGCATTTGAGCTATGAAGAGAGGCTAGATGAGCTGTTTTTCTTCAGAGAAACATGAGAGGGGACCTGATTGAGCTGTATAAGATTATGAGGGGCAAATACAGGGCAGACAGGAAGCAGCTAAATCCCTTAGTCGAAAGGTCAATAAAAAGGGAACATAACTTTAAGGTGACAAGGAGGTTTAGACTGGATAAGAGGGATTTTTTTTCACCTGGTAGGTGGTGAGAATTTGGAATGCACTGCCTGGGAGGGTAGTTAAGGCAAGAAACCTCAGAACCATTCAAAAGGTATTTGGATGAGCACTTGAAATGTCATAAAATTCAAGGCTATTGGTAAGTGCTGAAAGTCAAAGGACGACAGCACAGAAAAAAACCTTTCAGTCCATCCCAGTTTGAGCCAATCAAACACAAGCACCTAATTATTTTCAGTCAAGATTAGAGTAGTGCAGGTCAGACAACATCTGAGGAGCAGGAAAATCGACTATGAAGGGCTTTTGCCCGAAACGTCGATTTTCCTGCTCCTCGGATGCTGTATTTACCAACCTAATCTTGACTCTTAATCTCCAGCATCTGCAGTACCCACTTTTGCCTAATAATTGTCATTCCGTTTTCCAGCACTTGGCCCATAGCTTTGTATGCTTTGTCATCTCAAGCGTAGATCTAAACACTTTTTAAAATACAAATGGACTGAAAGGATTCTCTGTTCACTAAATGCTTTCTGTATGGGTGAATGGGGCGTGTGTCGGCGTCTGTGTTCTAATCTGTTAACAATGAGAGCAAGTGAATGATGAATGCGAGTATGTACCCAATGCGAGTCTATATTTGTGTGCCTGCGTGCGTAAGCGTGAATGAATGTGTGCACGTTTTGAGAATTTAATCAAAAAGGGGTTAACATATCGCCATTGAATGGGAGAATTGAATAGTAAATGTATTTGCGCTTTTGCACAGTGGAGAATGCTGAGTACAAAATGCGAGCTGTGAGCTACAGATTAGCAACAGCAGGATGACTGTTTGTTACCAGAACTCGTTATCAATCCCAACAGGTAACGGAATTCCGGTTCGGATTGCCGGTCGGTTCTGATTTATAAACCAATTGTCACTGGATCCAAAGCATAAAAAGTGAGTGCGGAGCAGAACTCGGAGTAGCTCCTGTTCCGGGAACAGCCCGACGCTGAGTACTCTCCTGTAAGTATTTCAAACATTTCCAACTCGATCTCTTCAGTCGAGGCAGTTTAGTTCGTAATATGCATTGAATCCACGGAATGCCTAACACGGGCTCGTTCGGTTCTTTCAATCCTATCTCATTGCAAGAATGTGGATCGCTTTACGGTTCGAGTCCCGGAAGTTTCAGGGACTCTGGCTTCACAATCCAAGAACCGATCTCTCGAAATCGGATTCTGGATCGTAGTGTCCCTTCCTCTAAGCCAAGAGATCTGAGTTAAGTCCTGTCTGTTCCAGAGGTGTGTATTCACAACTCTGAACAGGCTGAATTCTAAAACTGTTTTGTGTTTCGGATCCAGCGGCGGAGGTTGTGGGACAGTCGTGACTCTAACCCTCAATCTTTCCAGAGTGCGCAGTGGACGGAGTCAATCCAAATGTTCGTGACCAGAGCAGATTCCCGAAGGAAGCAACATGACCCGGCCAGGTAAATACATTCCTGAAGAAGGGCTCATGCCCGAAACCTCGATTCTCCTGCTCCCTGGATGCTGCCTGACCTGCTGCGCTTTTCCAGCAACACATTTTTCAGGTAAATACACTCTAAGGGGAAACCTTTGAACAGGGCTCGGGAGGTTTAAATCTGGAACAGCGGGGTTTGTTTTGTTTCTAAAGTTGCAGTCTAAAATTAGGAAGAGGGAAACATCAAACCTTTTTAAAACTGAAAGCAAGTGCTTGAATTTCAAGCCACTGAACAAGTTGGAGCGTTATTGCGCTGATCGATTGCATCCGAATGAGCGAATCTCAACCAACAGAAAGGGCAGAGACCGAGCATTTAGACAAGTCGGGAAGCTCCGTGGGTAGGGTTTTGTTTTCCTGGTTGTTTAGGAGCCACCAAGATCACACTGCCGCTCCTTCCGATAGGACTGCACGTCTCAACAATTTCTCAAATCGTTTTAACTCTTGTTATCAGCACGAATCGGACATTATTAGAGAATGGGAAACTAGTTGGACACCAAGAACAAACAGGGAGCAAGAGAGAGAGGGAGAGCTGCAGGAAAGGACATTAGTGAATCAGGTGAGTTTTTACAATTATTATCAGAGCGACCGGGTCTCTGGGCAGTTCCCACCCTGTCGGGGGCTATTAGAGACGGACAATAAATACTGAGCTGCTAGCGAGAGATTTTTAAAACTTCACGCTTTTTTAAAACTCAAAGTTCACCCACTGCTGTTGTGGGACTCGACCCCACATCCCCAGAACAATAGGCTGCGGCTCTGCATGACTCAGCCAGGGACATTTCCGATCCACCACTGCCTGTTCATTGAAATCGCTGTGAACTTGTCACAACAGGAAAGCAGCCGGAAAAGTGCTTTCTAAAGTTAACAGAGAACGCAGGAGGCCGCATCCGAGGACAGGCGGATGCTGCCTGAATTGCTGTGCTCTTCCAGCACCACTGATCCAGAATCTGGTTCCCAGCATCTGCAGTCATTGTTTTTACCTAGAGAACGCAGGAGAATGAGTTGAAAATATTTCAGAACTGCTGCCCCCCAGCGCCAGGGACCCGGGTTCGATTCCTGCCTCAGGTGACTGTGTATGTGGAGTTTGTACATTCTCCCCGTGTCTGTGTGGGTTTCCTCCCACAGTCCAAAGATGTGCAGGTTAGATGGGTTGGCCATGCTAAATTACCCGTAGTATTCCGGGATGTGCAGACTGCATTCATTAGTCATGGGAACTACAGGATTACAGAGGTAGGGTAGGCGAGGGAGTCAACTAGGCGAAAGTGAGGACTGCAGATGCCGGAGATCAGAGTCTAGGTTAGAGTGGTGCTGGAAAAGCACAGCAGGCAGCATCCGAGGAGCAGGAAAATCGCCGTTGCAGGCAAAGCTCATTCATGACCGCTCCTGCCCGAAATGTCGATTTTCCTGCTCCTCGGATGCTGCCTGACCGGCTGTGCTTTTCCAGCAACACTCTGATCTAGGCGGGGGAGTCGTCGAGGTAGGATATGGTTGGGAGGATTGGTGCAGACTGATGGGCCATACGGCCACTTTCCGCACTCCAGGAATTCTCTGATGCTGAAAGTTTGAAGAAACTTCAAGAAATTAAAGAAAACCTCCAGATTGAACAAATTGACTTTGTTTGGAATTCCTTCAGTTAGTAACACTGCTGCCACTAATCTAACAACTAAAATGAAACAATGAATGATACAAATCCAAACAAAGACAAAATGATACAAATACTTTATTTCCAGTGTGGTTATTTTTTCAGATTTAAATATACAGAGAAAATAGTGAATACTTCAGAGCCATGATGGCATTCGCCTGTCTACATAAGTCCCGCCAGACCCGCTAAACAAGAAAAATCAATTCCCAGTCAAAATATTTTAAAGCACGACGCACTTATTGATTAGGTATTGGCTCCATATCAATAACTTCCCGCAAATTGTGTCAAAATGCGCATTTCGGGTTTTCGGCGACCAGTAACTGGTCCAATGGTGGAATTGGTCGTTCAGTGATGAAGCTAAATTTGGTTTGTGAGCAATAAGAACGAAATAAATGATGTTCAATGTGGCAGGGTGTGCTGTATATGTTTGAACTTCCTGAGCAGGGAAGCTAGAGACTGGTAGGCGGACAGCAAAAATACTTGCAGAATTGTTTGTGAACTCAACAACAGGATGTTTCCTGGGCTGGAGAGTTTCAGTTCTAAAGAGAAATTGGACAGACTGGGATTGTTTTCCTTAGAGCAGAGGAGATTGAGGGGGGACATGATTGAGATGTGTGCAGTCATGATAGGCATAGAGCAGACAGGACGGAAGTTTTTCCCTTGGTAGAGGAAGCGATGGTGGCGGTGTAAGGGGGGCAAGGGAAGGGGGAAAGTGGAATAGATTTTAGTTGAGGGGGTAGGAGATTCACAGGAGATGTGAGGTAAATAAAATTCACTGAGTGCTGGGAATCTGGAACTCACTGCCTGAAAGAGTGGCAGAGGCAGACATCATGCTCATAACATTTAAAAGGTATTTAGATATAAACTTGTGATACCGAGGCTAGATATAGGTCAAATGTTGGAAAATGGGATTAAAATAATTAGTTTGTTGTTTTTAATCAAAACAGACTCAATGGCCGATGAATTTTTCTGTGCAGTAGATCTGACTTTTCAACACATGGCCCACAGACTTGTAAGTTGCCACATTATGAAATTTGGGAACTGACTTCTCTGATTAATGTAATGTTGGGGTGAAGTTGAACCATTCAGAAAGGTCTCTGGTCTGATTTTTAAAGATCTGCACAGTAGGACCTTGCTGAGTGAGAGATTGACTGCAATTAACTGTGTGAGTTTACTCCTGAACATTAACCAATAGCATTTCCTGAAAAATCTGTGTTTGTGAATTCTGGATGAGGATCATACTTTGAGAAGAAATAATAGGCACTTTAGAAAACTGCCAATGGGCAGTTGAAATATTCCATAGAGGAAAATAATTAGTTTTTTTTTAAAACAAGACTTGAAATGAACTTTGCTACCATTTCTTCAATAAATAAAATATGAAGCTTGTTACAAATAAATTGTTTACAGCAATGAGGCATCATTGAACAGAAATTACACTTCTGAACAAAAGCCACCAAATCTATTGCATACTCATTTATTTGTATGTTTACATTAATCAGTTACATTTCAGTAGTAGTTTCACAATCAAAACGAGGGTGACCAAACAGAATGTTCCTTTGCTACATGTGAGAGAGAATGCTGCAAGCATCTGCTAGAACATATGTCCACCTGTCCCCCTCCTGCCCCACATCTTGCCCTCCAGAATGTAATCCCTCCTCACCTTCCAAATCCTAACAACTCTGAGTAAAGAAATTTCACCTCACCTCACTCCCAGCTTTTGAAGGTGTGACTCCAAGTTACTGACTTACCATCTAGTGGAATTAGAATATCCCTCACTACCCTATCAAGATTGTTCATGATATTGAATACCTCAAAAGACCACATCTTAATCTGCTCTGCTCCAATGGGAATAAGCCCAATCTCTCTAATCTTTCCTTCTATCTAAAATCCCTCATTTCTTGTATCATTCTAGTAAATCTCCTTTGAACTCTTTCCAGGGCTTTAACATCTTTCCTTCAATGAGGTGCCCATAACTGAACATATTATTCCAAATATGAGACTGACCAATGATTTGTAGAAATGCAGCATCACTTCCTTACTTTTATATTCTATATCTCTATTTATAAACCGAAGGATCCAAAATGCCTTCTGAACAACTGTTTCAACTTGCTTGGTTGCCTTCAGATAATCAAGTGAATGAACCCTGAGATCCCTCTGTTCTTGTACGGCCGCTCAAAGTTGTACCATTAGCCTTGTGTCTCTATATTTCTTCTACCAAAATATATTACCTCACATTTCTCTGCATTAAATTTGATCTGCCAATTTGGCCAACTTGTCAATGTTCTTTGGAGTCACTTGGCATCATCCTCACAGTTCACTGCACTGCCTCGGTTAATATAATCTGCAAATTTAGAGATTTTGCCCTCAACACTCCAAATCATTTATATTAATCAATTATGTAATTAAATTGTCCTAATTGGTGGAGGGATTCTAACAGGACCAAACAAGGTAAATGTAGAAAGGATATTCCTAATGACAGGACAGTCCAGAATCACAGGTCACAGTCTTAGGATACAGGGCAAACTATCTAGGGCTGAGATGAGGATAAATCTCTTCGCCCCATAATGTGACAAATTTGTGGAATTTGTAACCACAGAGTAGTTGAGACCCAAAAATTGTATAATTTCAAGAAGGAGTTGGATATAGCAATTGAAGCTAAAGGGATCAAAGGATATGGGGGAAAAAGTGGGAACAAGCTTTTGAGTTAGACAATCAACCATGATCATAAATGGCACAGCAGACTTGAAGGGCTGAATGGCCTACTGCTGCTCCTATTTTCTGTGTTTCTATAATTGACACCAGAAGACACCAATTTAAGTATGCTTGCCAAAGATACAGTGGCAAAATCAGGGGAACAAATTTTTCTCAGTGAATGATTAGGATCTGGAATGCACAACCTGGGAATGTGGCAGAGAAAGATTCAATTCTGGGATTACCTGTGGAGAAAAAGCATTTGTTGAGCTGTTGGAAAACAATTGGGGAATGGGGCTGCCTTTAAAGAGAGCATAGGTGACAATGACTCAAATGGTATTCCTGGGCACTGTAACCAGTTTGATTCTATTACATAATTTGTTTAACTTTTAATGTACTCCCTTTATAACAACATTTTGGAGGGTACTTGGATCAAATGGACTGCTGTTGTTCAGGAAGGCCATTCACCTACACCTTCTTGAGGGCTATTAGGGTGGGTAATAAATGCTGGCCCAGTCACCATTGCCCACCTCCTATGAATGGATTTTTAAAAAAAGAGGTGGCAGGAGTTCCTAGAAAATTGTGATCTGTAATCAAATGGGAAACTTCCTTATCTTGTGGATTTGTGAAATAATTTATTTTTGCAAATTACACTTTATCAAGCTGGTGAAAGAAATTCCGAGCTGGGTGTTGTAACATTGGCTCTTACAATTTCATTTTTTAAATCCTGTTCAATTTTAGCCTCCTGAAAGATCTCCATCCAGCACTCCCATCTGTTGGCAGAAGAGCTGGGAACAGTAGTAAACCATTCAGCCGTTGACTGAGTTTCAATTAGAAAGGATTGTGAACGAACTTATATCCACCTTTCCACCCAATCCCCATAAACTTTAAATCCTTTACAAAACCTGGCAGTTGTTGATCTAAATACATTTGACAACAAACATCCACAGCATCCAAAGGGTGGACAATTTCATATGTTAACAAGCCTTTGATAAAATTTCTTCAAATAGAGTCATAGAGTCATAGAGATGTATAGTATGGAAACAGACCCTTCGGTCCAACCCGTCCATGCCGACCAGATATCCCAACCCAATCTATCCCCACCTGCCAGCACCCGGCCCATATCCCTCCAAACCCTTCCTATTCATATACCCATCCAAATGCCTCTTAAATGTTGCCATTGTACCAGCCTCCACCACATCCTCTGGCAGCTCATTCCATACACGTACCACCCTCTGCATGATAAAGTTGCCCCTTAGGTCTCTTTTATATCTGTCCCCTCTCACCCTAAACCTATGCCCTCTAGTTCTGGACTCCCCAACC
>NC_057739.1:46531431-46535274 GCF_004010195.1 Chiloscyllium plagiosum
TCCTGCTAAGATTTGCTTTCCCAAAATGCAGCACCTCGCATTTATCTGAATTAAACTCCATCTGCCACTTCTCAGCCCATTGGCCCATCTGGTCAAGATCCTGTTGTAATCTGAGGTAGCCGTCTTCGCTGTTCACTACACCTCCAATTTTGGTGTCATCTGCAAACTTACTAACTGTACCTCTTATGCTCGCATCCAAATCATTTACATAAATGACAAAAAGTAGAGGGCCCAGCACCGATCCTTGTGGCACTCCACTAGTCACAGGCCTCCAGTTTGAGAAATAATCCTAAATCTCAATCCTAAATGAGAAATACTTTTTATATTCAGGAACTGTGACCAGATATTGCTAGATTCCCTAAAGAGTAGACACTTGCTTAGCTTTTACCCTGTCAAATCATTTAAGAACTGTACATATTTCAATGATTACCCCTCCCATTCATATAACATACATTGTTCCTTAGGAAAAGAAATCAAAAGTGCACATAATATTCTTGATGTGTTCTCTGCAGTACCAAGTATAAATACAGCAAAGTTACTTTTCTCTTATGACCCAATTTCTTTTTATAAAAAGCATAACCTATGTATTTGATTTTCTGTTTTGCTATCACCTGCATGTGTACTTTCTATGATTCAAGTACAATGACATCCATATCCTTCTAAATACCAACATTTCCCCATCTCTCATTCTCTCTCCATTTTAACTCATTTTGTTTTTCTATCATTCTAACTAAAGTGGACAACTTAGTTTTCCCATATTGTACTTCTATCTGCCACTTTCTTGGTCTTCCAGCCTCCTTCAATCCTTTTGCAACTTCTTTGCTTCCCTTTCAAAGATGATCTTCCCACCTGACTTTGCATTATCAGCATTTTTATTTAAACCAACCTGTCCAGAGATGTCATTACATACTTGTAGTGTAGGCAGGGTTTGAACTTTTGCTGACTGACTCAACGGTAGGGACACTACCACTGCACCACAAGGGCCCATGGGAAGGGTGCAGGTGTCTGCTTTATTTGTTTTTCCACTCAAACTATTCACGGATGTTTTTACACATACCTCAGGCATAAGTGGGACTTGAACCTGGGCCTCCTGGCAGAGGTAAAGAAACTATTACTGCACCTCCATGTCCCATTGAGTTGGTGGGTAGGGGAGAACAGGTCTGCTTCTTTTCTCCTCCCTCTTTTTTTTTACAACACCCCACCTTTTCCTGGTTGTCACATGCAACTGAGCAACCAATTCACCCTGACTTTTGTTTTAAACTACTAACTATGACCAGTAATCACCCTTTCCTGTTGTCCCAACCCTTCCTCACTTTGATGATTTGCATTGCTTGCAGTGGGCTTTGCGTGTAAATATCTAATTTGTGACGTGGTGATTTACTGGTGATAGGTAATAGCTAAAATCAAAAAAATCATGGTGGTTTGGTGGTGGTGGTAAAGCTGTTTGGTTGCATTTAATAACATCACCCGATATACGAAGAGAAAAAGCAAACTCAGGATTTTTTAATAAAGGACACTCAAGACCCCCCTCCTCTCCTCTCCCCCCGCTTCCTACACCTCCCCCACTTTTTTTTGACGGTTGGCTACAATTGGCTGGTGATTTACCAGTGCTGGTTAATATTAAAAAAACCTCACAGTGATTTGGTGGGGAGAGAAAAAAACTGGTTGTGTGATAGCACTGCCAGAAGGAAAAAAAAGTAGACCCTGAGGAGCCCTGTGATGCACTGGTAGCATCCCTACCTCTGTGCCAGGAGACCCAGGTTCAAGTCCCACCTTAGAGTCTAGAACCACAGAATAATACATGATGTTGTGCCGAACATGATACCAAATTAAATTAATCCTTTCTGCCTGCACTTGATCCATTTCCATCCATTCCACATATTCATGCGCTTATCTAAAAAGTCCCTTAAACATCCTTATCATATCTGCCTCTACCACTACCCCAGCAGTGCATTCTACACTCCTACCACTCTGTGTTTAAAAAAAACTTGCCACTCACACCTCCTTTGAACTGTTCCCCTCTCACCTTAAACGCATGCCCTTCCAGTTTTAGACACTTCAACTCTGGGGTGAAAAAGGTTCTGACCATCTTCCCTATCTGTGCATCTCATAATTTTATAGACTTCAAACAAATCTCCCCTCAGCTTCCACTGCTCCAGAGAAAATAACTCAAGTTTTTCTTGCCTCTCCTTATAGTTCATACCGTCTAATCCAGGCAGCATTCTGGTGAATCTCTTCTGTACCCTCTCCAAAGCCTCCACATACATCCTGTAATGTGGCTACTAGAATTGAATATGGTACTCGCACTGTGGCCTAACAAAAACCTGTTAAAGCTGCAATATGACATCTTGACTCTTGTACTTAATTCCCCGACCAATATAGGCAAGCATGTCATATGCCTTCTTCACCACCCTATTTACTTGTGTAGCCACTTTCAGGGTGCTATCGACTTGAACCCCAAGACCCCTGTGTACATCAATGCTGTTTAGAGATCCTGCCATTAACTGTATAATTTTCCTCCCAAAGAGCAGCATCTCACACTTACCCGGATTAAACTCTGACATGCCTCCCCCCATATCTGCAACTGATCTATATCCTGCTTTTACCTTTGACAACTTTCTACACTATCCATACCTCCACCAATCTTTGTATTGTCTGCAAACTTACTAATCCACCCATCTACATTTTCATCCAATTTAGTTAATGTGTGCCACAAACAGAGGTACAGTCTGGATCCCTGTGGAACACACTAGTCACGGACCTCCAACCTGTAAAACACCCTTCCACCACTACCCTCTGCCTTCTATGGGCAAGTCACTTCTGATTCCATGGGGACATGTCACCATGGATCCCATGCATCTTAATCTTCTAGATGAGCCTACCATGAGGGATATTGTCTAGACGGATTTTAGCAAGGCTTTTGACAACACCCACTGCTCTATCCTCATCGATCATCTGTTATGGACCAGACCAGACCCCCTCAAGATATTTTAAGAAGGTCGCCTAGACCCTAACGTTTCCTTATTTCAAATGTAAATGTGAAGTGCGTGTTCCAGATGTCACCTGGCCCAGCTTATTAGCTAGTATAACATCCAGCATGGTCCCTCCTCTATTTGGACTATCTTGGGTGCACCTAACAAATTCTGCCCCATCTAAGCCTCTTGGTCTAAGGGATTCCCAGTCAGTTTTGGGAAAGTTAAAGTCACCCACTATGACAACTCTGATTTTATTGCATTTTTCCATTATCTGCCCGCATATTTGTTCCTCAATGTCTTGATGGCTGTTGGGTGGAGGCCTCTAGTATAATCCTATCAGAGTGACAGCACCCATCCTATTTTTGAGTTCTACCCATATTGCCTCAGTGGATGAGCCCTCCAGTATGTTCTCTCTGAATACAGATGTGACACTCTCTCTGATTAGTAATGCAATTCCTCCACCTCTTTTACCTTCCTATCTCATCTAAAACAATGAGACCCTGGAACATTGAGGAGCCAGTCCTGTCCCTCTCTGTAAATGGCCACAACATCATAGTCCCATGTACTGATCCAGGCTCTAAGCTCATCTGCCTGGCCAATAATACTCCTTGCATTGAAATGAACGCTGAAAATGTGTTGCTGGAACAGCGCAGCAGGTCAGACAGCATCCAGGGAACAGGAGAATCGACGTTTCGGGCATAAGCCCTTCTTCAGGAATGAGGAAAGTGTGTCCAGCAGGCTAAGATAAAAGGTAGGGAGGAGGGACTTGGGGGAGGGGCGTTGGAAATGCGATAGGTGGAAAGAGGTCAAGGTGAGGGTGATAGGTCGGAGTGGAGGTGGGGGCGGAGAGGTCAGGAAGAAGATTGCA
>NC_057739.1:46538232-46552642 GCF_004010195.1 Chiloscyllium plagiosum
CCCAAGTCCCTCCTCCCTACCTTTTATCTTAGCCTGCTGGACACACTTTCCTCATTCCTGAAGAAGGGCTTATGCCCGAAACGTTGATTCTCCTGTCCCCTGGATGCTGCCTGACCTGCTGCGCTTTTCCAACAACACATTTTCAGCTCTGATCTCCAGCATCTCCAATAAACGCACCAGCCCATTGGTACTATTATGTTCATTTACCTTTCTCTGCCTCTCCTTTCTTACTGATTTTACTGGCCACAACATCTACCTTCCCCTGAATTCCTCTGCTTGCTGACCTGCTGCTCTTGTTCCTAGCCCCCGCCACTCTAGTTTTAAAACTCCTCCCGCCCCCCCGAGTAGCACTAGTGAACTTCCCTGCGAGGATATTGGTTCCCCTCCAGTTTAGGTGTAAACCGTCCCTCTTGTACAGGTCACCCCTCCCCAGAAGAGCTCCAAGAACTTGAAACCCTGCCCACTGCACCAGCTCCTTAGCCATGCATTCATCTGTCCTATCTTTCAATTTTTTCCTCACTTGCATGTGGCCCTGGCAGTAACCCAGATATTACTACCCTCGAGGTGCTGCTTTTCAGCCTCTTTCCTAAGTGCCTGTACTGATGCTGCTGGACCTCATACCTCTTTCTACTATATCGTTGGTACCAATATGCACAACAACGTCTGGCTAATCACCCTCCCCATTAAGAATTTTGTGCAACTGCTCAGAGCTGTCCTTGACCCTGGCCCCAGGGAGGCAACGCACCATCCTGGAGTCCCGAACGCAGCCAAAGAAACACCTGAATGTGCCCCTAACTAGCAAGTCTCCTACCATTGCTCGCTTGGACTATGCCCGACCCTGTTCTACAGCAGAGCCAGTTGTGGTGCCACATGCTATCCCCTCAACAGTATCCAAAAGGGTATGCCTGTTTGAGAGGGGAATAGCCATAGGAGACTCCTGCACAAGCTGCCTGTCTCTTCTAGTAGTCACCCATCTACCTGACTGTGTAACAATATCTCTGAACAAGTTGATTAGAAAATACAAGCCTATAGAACTGTCTGTCTTGGGCTTGGACTAGCCTATGTACCCCACAAGTAGTGGTTCTATTTTGGTATTCAACAATAAATAATGTTCCTTTTGTTATGGTCCAGGTCAGACTCCCTGAAAACACATTTCAAGAAAGTAGCCCAGACCCTAACTTGAAGCATGCCATTTTGGAAACGAGGTTCATTAGCAGACAGTCAGGACATTGGAGGAGGCAATGTTGCGGGCAGGATGTGTGGGGTGAAGTGCTGGTGGTGGGGTGGTGAAGAAAGGAGTTGAGAGCAGGAGGGAAAGAGTCCCTGGAACTCTTCTCCCAATTTCCCCCCATTGCCCACCCACCCTCCACCTGATCTAAAGCACCACACATTGTGCTTGCACTGGTTCAGTAAATGCAGCTTATTAATTAATTATTTTAAATGTTTACCATTGCCTATTAATACATAAATGTTCCTACTAGAGAAGGAGCAAAACGTGACCTTCTCTTAGGTAATAAGGCAGGGCAAGTGACTGAAGTGATAGTAGGGGAACACTTTCGGTCTAGTCACCATAGTTCTATTTGTTTTTAAAAAATGATGGAAAATGATCAGCCTTCCATAAAAGTTAGTTTTTTAGTTGGAGTAAGAAGATTTTAATGGTATGAGATGAGAACTTTAGGAAGTTGATTTGAGTTGACAGAAAAAGTGATGTCTAATGAGTGGGAGGCTTTCAAAAGTATGATATTGAGAGTTCACAGCCATTCTGTTCCTGTTAGAGTAAAAAGTAATGCTGGTAGGATTAGAGAACAATGGAGGAATAAAAATATTAAAGTTCTAGTTAAGAGTAAAAAAGAATCATATATTAGATATAGACAACTGGGTTCAAATGAATTTCTTGAACAGTATAAAGAGAGTAGGGGCATTCTTAAGAGGGAGATCGGGATGGCAAAAATATTGATATAAACTTGGCAGATAAGGTTAAGGATAATTCCAAGAAATTCTACAAATGCTTTAAGAACAAGAGAGAAACTAGGGAGATCAAGAGATTGTCTTTGTGTTGAACCTCAGGATGTGGGACAGTTATTAATTAAATATTCTGCATTTGTTTTTACTGTGGAGAAAGAAATGGGGGCTAGAGAACTCTGGGAAATAAATACTGATGTTTTGAAAACAGTTCATGTTACACAAGAGGAAGTACTGGAGATCTTAGAAAACATAAAGGTGGATAAATCTCTGGGATCTGATCAAGTGTATCCCAGGACGTTGTGGCAAGTTAGGGGAAAAACATTGTGGCTTTTTTTCCCTTGCAGAAATATTTGTATCAGCTATAACTGCAGGTGATGTGCCAGATGACTGGAGAGTGGCTAGTGTTGTGCCTTTGTTTAAGAAAGGTGGTAAGGCGAAGCCTGGGAATTATAGATATATGACCCTAACATCGGTGGTGGATAAGTTGTTGGAGATGGTTCTGAAAGATAGGATTTACATAGATTTGGAGAGGCAAGAACTGATTAGAGATAGTCAGCATGGCTTTGTGTGAGGAAAATAGTGTCTCACAAACTTGATTGAGTTTTTAAGGAAGTAACCAAAAGATTGAGGGCAGAGTAATAGACATTGTTTAGTTGGACTTTAGTAAAGCCTTAACAAGGTTCTGCATAGTAGACTAACCAGTAAAGTTAGATCACATGAGATTCAGGGTGAGCTTGCCAACTGGAAACAAAATTGGCTTAATGGTAGGAGACAGAGGGTGATGGTGGAGGGTTGTTTTTGGACTGGAGGCCTGTGATCAGCAGTGTTCCACAGGGATCGGTGCTGGGTCCACCTTTGATTGTCATTTATATAAAGGATTTAGGTGTGTAAAGTTTGTGGATGACACCAAACTTGGTAGCATAGTGGACAATGATGAAGGTTATCTAAGATTTCAAAGAGATCTTGAATAATTGGGTTATTGGGCTGAGGAATGGCAGATGGAATTTAATTTGGATTAATGCATGGTATTGTATTTTGGTAAAACAAACAAGGGTAGGACTTTTGCAATTAAAAATAGAGCCCTGGGTAGTGTTATAGAACAGAGAGACCTTCAGGTTCGGATACTTCATTTTTTGAAGTTAGTATCACATATAGACAGGATAGTCAAGTACAGTTGGTTCAGCTGTAATGCACATTTTTTCAATGCGAATTGGCTTTAGCATGATTGAAGAATTTAGACCATTATTTGTAGAATGCAAACTTTCCTCTCCTGTATTGGCTGTAACATGTTTCTAGTCACATTGGTTTAAATGGATAAAGTTAAAAAAATCACACAACACCAAGTTATAGTCCAACAAGTTTATGTGGAGGCACTATCTTCCAAAAGCTAATGCCTCCAATAAACCTGTTGGACTATAACCTGGTATTGTGTGATTTTTAAAAAAATTTTGTCCACCCCAGTTCAACAGTGGCTCCTCTAAATCATGGCTTAAATGGTGCTGCTATTACCTGATTTACTTTATACGGGATCACACAGGAACAGGATTATCGTGTTATATTCTGAACAGACAGTAGGCTTGTAGCACGCTTGCCTTCATTGCTCAGATCTTTGTGAATAGAAATTGAAGTTGTACAGGATGCCAGTGAAACCTCTTCTGGGGTACTGTGTCCAGCTCTGATTGTCTTCTTTTAGGAGGGATATTATTAAGCTGGAGAAGGTTCAGAAGAGATTTACCAGGATGTGGCTGGGAATGGAGGACTTGAGTTATGGGGAGAGGATGGATAGATAGGCTAGGAGTTTTTTACTGGCGCATAGGAAATTGAGGGGTGATCTTGTAGAGGTTTATAAGATCATGTGGAGTATAGATAAGGTGAATGGCAGATGTCTTTTTCTTAAGATGGGGGATTTCAATAGGAGATATTTTTAAGGTGGGAGAAGAAAGATTTTAAAAAGACATGAGGGCAATTTTTTTACAGAGTGGTTCGTATGTGGAACAAACTTCCAGAGGAGATGGTGGACTGGGGTACAGTTACAACGTTTTAAAGACACAATATTTGGAGGGATGTGGGCCAAGTGCAGGCAGGTGGAACTAGTTTTGTTTGGGGTTATTGATGGCATAGACTGGTTAGACCAAAGGGTCTGTTTCCATGCCATATGCCTCTCCCCTCAGTATAGCTGTCTCACCAAAACATTGTACAGCTGTAGCAAGACTTTCCTATTTTATATTCCATTCTCCTCACAATGAAGTTAACATACATTTGTCCTTCTAATCACTTGCTATACCTGCATGCTGTTTCTTAATGGCCCATATACCTCGTTACTAACGATTTATGGTGTGTGTATTTAAATAATATGCTGATTTTTAATTCTTCCTGCTAAATTAGGTAAAGTCACCTTTACCTCCCTTCAATAAACTCAACAGTAGCTTGTGGTCTGTCACGACAGTGAAATATCTCCTGTGTTGGTATTGATTGAACATTTTGATGCAACAAATGACTACTCTCAATTTGTGACCAGTTCTTCTGTGTCTCTAAGTTTTGCTGCACAGATCTTGGGGAAAAAAACTGCCCCACACCATATGGGTTTAAATCACATTCTCATTTTGGTGGGGTTGAAGTGTAGCAGTAAACACAATGATTGCAACACCTGCTTTAACACCTCATTAAATATCTCTTTTCGTGATGCTTTCCAGATCCACCTCTGGTGTTTCTTTTAATATTACGTGCAGTGGAGCTAACATCATTGGCATTATGGGCAATTCCTCCCAAAACTAATTAACCAACCCTGAAAAGATGTGAGTTCATTGAGATTCCTAGGTGCTGGTGCCTCTCTCATTACTTTTGTGTCATTCTCGTGGGCTGAACCCCTGAGCCTCCACCCGATAACCCAAGGGAACCATTTCAATGGCCTGGAGAGTGCACTTCTGTTTCCTGGAATATCCTTTTATACTTCTTCCAAATTTTGACAAGCTGTTCTTCAGTAGGGTCTGTTACTAATACAGCATCCAAATACACAATTACAATCTGCAAGTCTTTCTGTAAACTGTTCATGGTGCTTTGGAATATTGCACACACTGATGGAACTTGAAAGGGCAAGTAGTAATACTGAGACACCCTTTTATGAATGTTATGTTCACTTTCCCTCACCCAGCCCCAGCTGCTGCTAGACATGGTTCATGCCCAACTTTGTAAACATTTGATCCTCAGCCAGTTTTGTACTTAGATCTTAAATTTTGAGGATGAGGTACTTATCCACCTTCAGCTTGTAATCCACTCAGTTGTCTTTAGCCATGGTGGCTAGTCAGAGACCAACTTTAATGGGTGTACCCCAAGAGATAAAGTTACATTGGCTCAAGATTTTCAGCATCAAAGGAGGGGGGGATGGGCACATTGCACAAGATCATCAGTAAGTACAAGATATTTGTAATCTCCACAGACACAGTTTTATTCAGTTTCACTAGCACAATGGGCACTGCCAATTCTGCAAGTAGGACTGGATGATGCATAGGAGAAAGTGAGGTCTGCAGATGCTGGAGATCAGAGCTGATAATGTGTTGCTGGAACAGCGCAGCAGGTCAGACAGCATCCAGGGATGCTGTCTGACCTGCTGCACTGTTCCAGCAACACATTTTCAGCAGTGGATGATGCATAGGTCTTTCAGTCTTTTTAATTCTGTTTCAATCTTCTCCAATAATACATTGGGCAGAGGCCTAGCTCTGCAATATCTGTGGGTGGCTTATGGGTTCACATGAACTCTGCCTTTATTCCTTTATTTTTCCCAGTTCTTCCTGGAAAACATCTTGGTACTTCAGGGAAAGAAGTTGTTAATGGGAACAGAAACCATGGTGTAGGATGGAGTATACGAAAACAAAGATTGAATGCGAGTAATAAAGGGAGAGCCATGGTCATGGATGATGTTTAATCTACAAATAAACTGGATAACTCAAATTGGTAATTGTAGCTGAGATTTATTTTCTCAGGAGGTTGTATGACTTTGGAACTCTACCTCTGAAGGCATAATTGGATAGATTATTTTAGCCAGGGAAATCAAAAGATATCTGGAAAGAAGTGAATAAGGAAAATAAAACATAAATGAATCGACTATTGAATGGTGGAGCAGATTTATGTGTGCATAATTCAAATGTTTGTGTAACGTGAAAACTTCAATTCTTAAGTGTGAGTTCAATGTGGTTCCCTTCCCAGAGTGAGCTTTATTGTAGTGCTGAAGTTGTTTCAGTTAGAATTCTCTCTCTCCTTTTTGTAATCTTCTTTCCTTCTTATTAGTGAAATTCCAGTCTCAATTGTTTTTTTACAAATTCTGTCCACTGGCATGTTTGGAGGGAGGGAGGGAAGATATTTAATCGAGTGAAATTGTGATGAGTGAATGACTTTGCTTGTTAGCAGGACAGAAAAGCCTTTTAAATGGGAAATTCATATTCAATTAAAGGCCTTCTCCTGTCACAGCTTGTATTAATTCAAGGGCGGGTGAGCTTGCAGCCAGGCTGGGAATACAATGAGCAAACTATGTAAGTCACTTATGGTCTCCAAGGGGTAACAACTCAAAACTAGCCATCATGATAAACAATTGAGATTATAGGAAGCATGGTTAGTAAGTCTGCAGATGACCCCAAAATTGGTGGTTTAGTAGACAGTGAGGAAGGTTCTTTTTCACTCATTTGTGGGATGTGGGCATTGCTGGCCAGCATTTATTACATGTCCCTAGTTGTCCCCTTGAGACAGTGGGGGTGAGCTGCCTTCCTGAACCACTGCAATCCTTGTGCTGTGGATTGACCCACAATGACCTTAGGGAGGGAATTCCAGGGTTTTGATCCAGTGACAGTGAAGGAATGATGATATATTTCCATGTCAGGATGGTGAGTGGCTTGGAGGGAACTAGAAGATGGTGGCAGTCACATATATCTACTGCCCTTGTCCTTCTTGATAGAAGTGGCCATGGGTTTGGAATGTGCTGTCTGAGGGTCTTTGGTGAATTTCTGCAGTGCATCTGGTTGATAGCACAAACTTCAGTGGTGGAAGGAATGGATGTTTGTAGATGCAGTGTCAATCAAGCGGGCTGCTTTGTCCTGGATGGTGTCAAGCTTTTTGAGTGTTGCTGGAGCTGCACTCATCCAGGGCAAGTGGTGAGTATTCCATAACATTCCTGACTTTTGCCTTGTAGATGGTGGATAGGCTTTGGGCAGTTAGGAGGTGAGTGACTCGCTGAGTTGTGTTTATGTGGTGAGTCCAATTGAGTTTCTGTTCAATGGCAATCCCCAGGATATTGATAGTGGGGGATTTAGTGGTGGTAATACCATTGAGTGTCATGAGGCGGTGGTTGGATTGTCTCTTATTAGTGATTGTCACAGCCTGGAATTTGAGGTGTGAATGTTACTTGCCCATGTCAGGCCAAGCCTGGTTTTTGATGCTTTTGAACATAGAGTGCTTCAGTATCTGAGGAATTGTAAATGGTGCTGAGCATTGTGCAAACAATGTCAAACATCCTCACTTCTGACCTTATGCTGCAGGGAAGGTCATTGATGAAGCAGCTGAAGGTGGTTGGGGCTAGGAACTCCTGCAGAGATGTTCCAGAGCTGAGATGACTGACCTCAATAACCACAACCATCTTCCTATGTGACTCCAACCACCAGAGAGTTTTCCCCTTGATATCCATTCATTCCAGTTTTGCTAGGGCTCTTTGATGCCATACTCAGTCAAATGTAGGCTTGATGTCAAGGGCTGTAACTCTCACCTCATCTCTAGAAATCAGCTCTTTTGTCCATGTTTAAACCAAGGCTGTGAAGAAGTCAGGAGCTGAGTGGCCCTGGCAGAAACTAAACTCGGTATCACTAAGCAGGTTATTTTATGAGATTACGATTACAAAAATATCTTGATCAACAGGGCCAATGGGCTGAGGAATGGCAGGTGAAATTTACTTTAGATAAATGCAAGATTGCATTTGGTACTTTGAATAAGAGCAGGACTTTCACAATTATTGGTAGGTCCCTGGGGAGTGTTGTGGAATAGAGAACTCGGGGTTCAGGTACATAAATCATTGAAAGTTGTGTCACATGTAGACAGAGTGTAAAGAAGCCTTTGGCACACTTGCCTTCTTTGCTCAGACCTTTTGAGTATGTGAATTGTGACATCATGATGAGGCTTCTTTTGGAGTATTTTCTCCAGTTCTGGTCGGACTGCTACAGGAAGATACGATTAAATTGGAAAAGGTGCAGAAAAGTTTACAAGTATTACAGGGACTGTAGGGTTTGACTTATAAGGAGAGCCAGGATAGAATGAAACCTTTTTCACTGGAAGTCGGAGTTTGAGTGGTGACCTTGTAGAGGTCTATAAAATCATGAGGGGCATAGATAAGCTCTTAAAATTTTATATGATCCTATGAGACACCCCCCCTCATTTTTCTCAACTCCAGTGAATACAATCCTAATCTACACAATCTCTTCTCATACATCAGTCCTGCCATCCCAGGAATCAATTTGGTAAATCTTCACTGCACTCCCTCTGTAGCAAAAATGCCCTTCCTTAGATAAGGAGACCAAAATTGCACACAATATTCCAGGCATGCTCTTTCCAAGGCAAGACATCCTTGCTACTTTACTCAAAACCTCTTCCTATAAAGGCCAATGCACAGTTAGCTGCCTTTACTGCAGTGAATTTTCTGAATAGAATTCAAACTCAAGATTCATGAGCTTTCATCACAATGAAGTATTTGAAACAGTGTTGATCCAAAGGTTCATCAAATGTCTTCCCACAGGAAGGAATTGTTAATGTACCTAATATACTTGTAGGAGTTGGAGTGGAGGCTCTGGTCGCAGCAAGTTATAAATTATGGGGTTGGGGTTTGTGAGGAGTTAGGAGCTGGGCTCTGGATGCAAAAAAATTATTGGCTTAATAGACTTTCTTGTTTTAAAATTGTTTACAGGACACCGTATTTCTCACTAAGGATCACCTCACAAAGACTTGGACAGAGGAACGATGGAATTGAAACTGTCAGAGCAATATAGCTTCCACACTTGGAGTTGATGCTGATTCTCAGTATTTAAAGTGGCAAAGCTTGTTTATCATCATATATTACTGATACAATGTGTTTGCAAATTGGATAAACCATTTATCAATGACTTTAGCCTCACCCAATTATCCAGGCCCAAATTGCAATTTCACTAATTTCCTGCTATGTGACAATAATAACACTTGGATATACACTAATCATTACAACTCAGATTGCTTCTTCTTGCATGGATTAGCAAAATGTTTTCAACAACTGTCACAATTTGGGATAGAGAAGAGGTGGACAACAAGCAGAGGATTGACCAAAAATAGTTCTAGATAGAAAGAAAAATGTCCCACTTTGGGGTAATTGTCCAATGGTTCACAGGCAAATTTGAACAGAAGGTTTGAGAGCAGATCTAAAGAGGCTTTGGGCTTCAGTGACATTAATTGAGCTGTGGGATGCATTGCACTTTCACAGAACAGCCTCTTGTCTCAGTGGTAACAACCTCAAAGTGGCAAATCAGATTTATTGCAGATTCACTCCTGGCTCTAGAGGAGACCTTTAATAATGCCAGTATATATTTTTTGGTGGCATTCACTGTTTGAATCCTGAGTATAGCAGGCTAACTCCCACAAATATCCTTAATTGACATATGCAAGAGCCATAATGTCTATTTTAATCTAAGGATTGCCTGAACTGGCTTCACCAAATTTCAAGTCTAGTATTCTTTTCATGGTGAGATTTTCATTTCCAGAACTTATCCCATTTCATTCATTTACAGGTGCATAAAGCAGCCACAGATTTTTAAATTCATTCATGGGATGTGGACATCACTGAGCATTTTTTGTCAATTCTAATTACCTTGTGTTGGTGGTGAGCTGCCTCTCTGAACTGTTGCTGTCCATATAATGCAGGTACATGACACTGAAAAGGGAGATCCAGGATTAATTGAGATTCAATTTCTAGGTTCTAATCCTTTAAGGAACATAAGATCATAAGAATTCCGATCAGGAGTAGGCCATTCAGTCCCTAAAGTCTACTTTGCTATTTAGTCCAATTGTAGCTGATCAAATTGTGGAATTGTGGCCGTAACTCCACTTTCTTGGCTGCCCTCCCTGCCTTTTGGCTCCATGGTTCATCAAAAACATGTTTTACTCCTTCTTTATTACATTCAACAGTTCAGCCATCACTGCTCTTAGTGAGAAAGAATTTCAAAGTCTATGAACTCTTGGAGGAAATAGCCAATATTCGTTTGACCCACAATTCATCTTTACAAGTATTGCATACATTTTTTTCAATCCTTGATCTTTTGTAGTTAACCATGAATAGTGTATCCTTATAATTTTTTCATCCTCAATGATATGTATCTTGATCGCAATGAAATATTTCCTTAAATATTTGCTACAGTTTCTCAACTGTCTACATTTAACCTGCTTCCCAATTTCACTTTAGCCAACTTTATTATCATACCTTGCTTTTATTTAAGCTTAAGACACTGATCATAGACCTATGTTTCTTACTCTCAGGCAGAATGTGAAATTCTATTGTGTTATGATGATTACTGCCTGGAGGTCTTTTTATTATGATATCATTAATTAATCCAGTCTCATTTGACATGATCAGGATCAAAATAGCTTGCTCCCTGATTGACTCTAAAACCTATTCATCTAAGAAATTGACTGAACTCTATGGCCTCTTCTTCCTGCTTATTTTTGCCAATTTGATTTGTTCACTTTATGTGAAGTTTAAAATTGCCCATGATTATTGCAGTACACTTTCAGCAAGCCCCTAATTATTTATTCATGTATGTTCTGCCCTATAATCCAATTAATGTTCAGGGACCTACGAATACTTCCACAAGTAACATTCTTTTACTATTTCTTAATATCCATAAATTAATTCTCTGTCTTGCTCTTTTTTTAGATTAGATTATTTAGTGTGGAAACAGGCCCTTTGGCCCAACAAGTCCACACCTTCCCGCCGAAGCACAATCCACCCAAACCCATTCCCCTACATTTACCCTTTCACCTAACTCTACGGGCAATTTAGCATAGCCAATTCACCTAACCTGCACATTTTTGGACTGTGGGAGGAAACTGGTGCACCCAGAGGAAATCTACGCAGACATGGGGAGAATGTGCAAACTCCACACAGTCAGTCGCCTGAGGTGGGAATTGAACCCAGGTCTCTGGCACTGTGAAGCAGCAGTGCTAACCACTGTGCCACCATACCGCCCATATTCTGATCGTGGTAATCTCTTATGACTGTAGCAATCTCATCCACTAAAACAGAGGTACCACATCAACTTTTCCTTTCTTCCTGTCCTTCCAAAATACTGTCAAATGTGTATAAATCTTCCAATTTAAGTCTTGCCACCATGAAACCATTTCTCTGAAATGGCTATCAGATCATACTTATTTCTTTCCACTTATGCTATTAGTTCATGATTTTTTTGTTATGAGTACTCCAGATAAGGTCAGAAGCTTTAACTCTGTCCTTTTATTGTTTTTCTGACCTTATCTGTTGGTATATTCTTATGCTTGAACTTTGTGCTTCTTGCCCTCACTTTGATTGTTACAACCCATATACAGCCTTATTTCCTTGTCTTTTCTAACTTAGTTAAAAGTTACATAGCACCAGGTTTTGGTCCAACAGGGGTTTATTTGGAAGCACAAGCTTTCAGAGCGCTGCTCCTTCTTCAGGTACTTCCAAATAAACCTGCTGGATTATAACATGGTGTTGTGTGATTTTTAACTTTGTCCACCCCAGTCCAACACTGGTATCTCTACATCATGGCTACCTTTCTAACTTAGCAAGTCTTACCTCAAGTAATCAACATCCTTAAGAAACAGCCAGGGAGGTTGGTGGAAGTGATATCGGAATCACGTGAGTGGTGCTGGTGAAAACCAAATCAGAATTGTCCGTGATGAACTTTACAGGACTGTAACTGATCCAATCCTCAATTTTGGACAGATGGTCAGATGGAATTGGAGGCAGGATGGTGGCAATGCATAGGAAGATTTAAATGTTAGTTATTTATTCATGTAAGATAACTAGTTAATGGATTATATTTCTGAGAACTAATGTGAACTATGAATAGTTGGTGAGAAAAGCTGGAATCTTGGAGATAATGAAAAGGGCAGGAAGCAGGAACTATGTGAGATATTTTGGTTGTGCTGAAGCAGGTAAGAACAAATGAAGGGCTGTGCAAAAGATGCAAAAAAGAATTTGAATGCATAAGGTATGCAAAGAGAAAGGACAATAAAATAGAACTTCACTCAAACAGGTTATCAATGACTACTAAAATTCTGATAAATTATGGCAAAATTACCAAACAACTGTCATAATAGAAAGTAGCTACCTTATAAGAGACCATGCCTGGCCTTGTTTTCAATGAGTCTGTGCAGGTAAACTCCTTGTGAGTCAGCCTCTTCAACATGACTCCAGCTTCCTGCAGGATTAGGTCAAAGATGAGTAAGTTCTCTACTCAGAATGCCTTCACCCATGTTAGCAGAGGCTTTTTGACATTGGGATATGTAGACATTCTCATTCTCTTCCTTGGAGTTTGTCTTTGCTTTTTAAACTATTCCAAAATGGTCTCCTTGGCTTTCAAAATAATGGACAAACTTGATGGTGAAATCTCCCATTCTTTTGCAATGCCTGCTTCCTGCTTCATCTTCTCTCTCTGAGTGTTGGCAATCAGAGAGTTTGACAACATGAAAAGAAGACAACAGCAGCAGCAGATAAATATGTGGGACACCGTGGTACTCATTGCCCAGAAACTGCAGTAGTGAAGCAAGTCATGCGACTGACTAGCTGCTTCCATATACGGGCAGGTAACTGCCACAGAAAGCCAGATTTAGCCACCCTCATTGTATGTTGGAGAGGCAGTGAGACAGGGTGTGCCAGGAAGCACCCAGACAGAGGAGGAACAACACAGAGGCCCCTCAAAAATACTCAAGATAGTCGAGAGGTGGTCAGGACCTTCACCCACCTAACCCTCTGATCCCTGGAACCTGAAGTCAGAAAAGGTCCACTTGCCTCTGGCCAGAAGGCCCTCAGCATGTCTGGTCAATTCAATGCTCCCAAGGTCCCAAAACCTCCAAGGTCAACAGGCTATATTTTCAGGCAGACTTCCTCCACCTAAGCTGCTGAAGCCGGGACAACATTGAGACAGAGTTAGAGAGAGAAAACAAAATCCCTTTAATGGCTTAGGTGATATTGCATCGTATAACAAGTCTTGCATTTGCATACAATTTTATTGGATTTGTAATACATCTGTTTTGTTTGTGTGTGTAGCTCTAAATATAACTGTGCCAGCATAATGCCTGACTTCATGTCCAGACAGGATGTACCATAGACCAGTATCTGTGTTGAGAGGCTGCTGTAGTAAGTGGAAGCATGAGGAAGAAGACATATACAGAGCAATGGTTCCTGCTGACACCATTGGTCCTATCCTACAACATCCCTGTTCTTTTAAGCCTGTAATGAGACGTGTTTCATTTGGAATGAGGTTAGACTGATTTGCTTGTAGTTTCCTGGTTTATGTCTTCCAAATTCTTGTATAACAGTTTCATAATGGCTGTCCCCGAGATCGCTGGCATTTCTGTGGCCAAAGAGGAATATTGCCAGGGCCCCATTTTCTCCCTTGCATTTCCCAACAGCTTGGGGCACATCTCATTCAGCCCTGGAGATTTATATACTTTTAAATCTACCAAACCACTCAATAGACAATAGACAATAGGTGCAGGAGTAGGCCATTCTGCCCTTCGAGCCTGCACCACCATTCAATATGATCATGGCTGATCATCCTTAATCAGTATCCTGTTCCTGCCTTATCTCCATAACCCTTGATTCCACTATCCTTGAGAGCTCTATCCAACTCTTTCTTAAATGAATCCAGAGACTGGGCCTCCATTGCCCTCTGGGGCAGAGCATTCCACACACCCACCACTCTCTGGGTGAAGAAGTTTCTCCTCATCTCTGTCCTAAATGGTCTACCCCGTATTTTTAAGATATGTCCTCTGGTTCGGCACTCACCCATCAGCAGAAACATGTTTCCTGCCTCCAGAGTGTCCAATTAATCTTATATGTCTCAATCAGATCCCCTTTCAGTCTTCTAAACTCAAGGGTATACAAGCCCAGTAGCTCCAGTCTTTCAGCATAATATAGTCCCGCTATTCCAGGAATTGACCTCGTGAACAAACGCTGCACTCCCTCAATAGCCAGAATGTCTTTCCTCAAATTTGGAGACCAGAACTGCACACAATACTCCAGGTGTGGTCTCACCAGGGCCCTGTACAGCTGCAGAAGAGCCTCTTTGCTTTTTTACTCAATCCCTCTTGTTATGAAGGCCAGCATGCTATTAGCCTTCTTCACTACCTGCTGTACCTGCATGCTTACCTTCATTGACTGCTGTACAAGAACACCCAGATCTCT